>NC_134496.1:18473118-18773118 GCF_040206685.1 Ascaphus truei | reverse complement strand
TATTGTTAACTTTGGCCATTTAGTGCAGAATATTGGGGGCTTGTCTTCCTTTTGTTACTGCTATAATGCCGTGTTTCCCTCTCCATATCACTCTGCTGGTGTAGGGCGCTCGCTGCAGTCAGCATGATATAGAAAGAAAAGATTCACTGTACAAACAATAAAAAGTAACAAGCAGACGACATCATAAAATGTAAGAATGGAGAAAACACTGGTATACATTACCATATACTATTATACTTACTGACACATAAACATATACAGTAAATACTATACACAATACTCAGACACTCACACATACAGTACATACATATTGCTTCTATAATTACATTTACACACACACACAACTTTCCTAGCAGTAACAATGGGTATCACATTTTATTGAACATACTGTACCCCATAAATTAGGGCATAGAACACACACAGTTCAAAGAATGTTCAGCTAAGACAGTATATACAGTATGTATACAGTATATAGACCATGCACTCCAGCCCAAAGTCATCCATAGATAGGACGTGCTCATGCCGCACAGGTACAGCGCAGGCAGCGGCAGTGCCAGCCTCCCCCATACACAGACTACTACACCATGACATGTATACACAGCACAGATACAGCGCGGGCAGCGGCAGTGCCAGCCTCCCCCTCACACACTACTACACCATGACATGTATACACAGCACAGGTACAGCGCGGGCAGCGGCAGTGCCAGCCTCCCCCATACACTACTACACCATGACATGTATACACAGCACAGGTACAGCGCAGGCAGCGGCAGTGCCAGCCTCTCCCTCACTACTACACCATGAAATGTACAGTATACACAGCACAGGTACAGCGCAGGCAGTGCCCATGCCAGAATCCCCTCACACTTGTATCATATACACAGTACAGGTACAGTGCGGGCAGTGACATATACACAGCACAGGTACAGTGCGGACAGTGACGTATACACAGCACAGGTACATTGCGAGCAGTGACGTATACACGGCACAGGTACATTGCGAGCAGTGACGTATACACAGCACAGGTACAGTGCGGGCAGTGGCAGTGCCAGCCTCCCCCTCACACAATGCGAAGACGTATACACAGCGCAGGTACAGTGTGGGCTGAGGCAGTGCCAGAATCCCCCTCACACAATCCTATGACATATACACAGCACAGGTGCAGTGCGGGCAGAGGCAGTGCCAGAATCCCCCTCACACAATCCTATGACATATACACAGCACAGGTGCAGTGCGGGCAGAGGCAGTGCCAGAATCCCCCTCACATAATGCGAAGACGTTTACACAGCGCAGGTACAGTGCGGGCAGTGACATATACACAGCGCAGGTACAGTGCGAACAGTGACGTATACACAGCACAGGTACAGTGCGAACAGTGACGTATACACAGCACAGGTACAGTGCGAACAGTGACGTATACACAGCACAGGTACAGTGCGAACAGTGACGTATACACAGCACAGGTACAGTGCGGGCAGAGGCAGTGCCAGAATCTCCCTCACACAATGCGAAGACGTATACACAGCGCAGGTACAGTGTGGGCAGTGGCAGTGCCAGAATCCACCTCACACAATGCTATGACATATACACAGCACAGGTGCAGTGCGGGCAGCAGTGCCAGGCTCTCCATTAGGAACACAGCCCTTGGTAACACCAATGCCTATTTCTCCTGCCAGTGCTGGAGTGGATGCCAGTCAGGGGGCGCACACTGGCGGGAACCTTCATCGGCTACGTCTTCACCTTTGGTCAGATATTACTATCAGGCTTGGCATATGCCATCCGGGACTGGCGCTGGCTGCAGTTCAGTGTTACTGTCCCCTTCTATTTCTTCTTTGTATATTCCTGGTAAGTCTTGTTCTTCTACCACCAATTATCTGCCCTTTCTGCCTCCTTATTGAACCTATCATACCCACTATCTATGCCAAAGCTATAACACCGACCAGAATATCCCATTCAGCGCAATCATTGCCACACAATATATTTATTCTTTGTGTTTACTAATGTTCGGTATCCCACTAGTGCCACCATCCTTATTGCATTAATTACAAACCTGAACAGCCATGTGCCACTGACCCTATTAACTAATAATAATAATAACTTTATTTCATAAAGTGCTTATCACCAATGGGACTCAAAGCGCTTCACAATTACAGTATAGTCACTATACTATAGTGCGTGGTAAGAAACATTGTACATGGGAATGCTACAGACACAGCCACTGACCAGAGGAGCTTACAATCTGTTTCTAGTGCATGAGGCACAGGGAGACAAAGTGACTTGCCCAAGATCATAAGGAGCTGACACCGGGAATTGAACCAGGTTCCCCTGATTCACACTCCGTGTCATTGTTTTTGATACTGTAAATACCATACATGTGACATCCTCTTATCACATACAAAGAAGGATCAACAGACCCTATTCATTTATATGATAGATCCAGCATGTGAGACAGTATTATCACATACTGTAAGAGGGAGGTGACTCTGACCCTATTTCTGTTGCCTACAGGTTCCTGCAGGAGTCTGGGCGCTGGCTCATTTTAAATGGTCACACAGACAGGGCGCTAACTAACCTACGCAGGGTGGCAACACTGAACGGGAAGAGGACAGAGGGGGAGAAACTGACCAAGGAGGTGAGTGTGAAGAGAGGGAGAAAGAAGTGGAGAAAGAAGGAGAGGAAGACGAGGAAGGGAGGGAAAGAGGAAGGAAGACAGGGATGGAGAGAGGGAGGCAGGATACAGGGAGGAATAGAGAAGGGTAGAGAGGGACAGTGAAGAAGGGAGAGAGATAGCCATGTATGTGCTAAATAGCCATGCACATTAGAGATAGCTGTGTATGGTAGAGATAGCCACGAAAGTAAAGTGTAGCCTAACATGTGAGAGCTGTATAAGTTAGAGATGGCTGTACACTTGAGATATAGCCATGCATACGAGAGATAGCTGTACACTTGAGATATAGCCATGCATACGAGAGATAGCTGTACACTTGAGATATAGCCATGCATACGAGAGATAGCCGTACACTTGAGATATAGCATGCATACGAGAGATAGCCGTACACTTGAGATATAGCATGCATACGAGATAGCTGTACACTTGAGCTATAGCCATGCATACGAGAGATAGCCGTACACTTGAGATATAGCATGCATACGAGAGATAGCCGTACATTTGAGATATAGCCATGCATACGAGAGATAGCCGTACACTTGAGATTGCCACACATTAGACATAGCGGTGTGTGCGAGAGATAGCTGTGTGTGTGAGAGATAGCTGTGCTCCCACCCTGCAGATGGTGATAGCAGAGATGCAGAAGGAGATTTTGAACCGAAAATCCACCCACTCCCTCCTGGATCTGGTCCGGACCCCGGGGATGAGACGCATCACAGGATGTCTGATGATGGTCTGGTCAGTATCTCATTGGGGAGACAGCCATGCACAGAGAGGTGGGGTGGGGAGAGAGAGGGGTGGGGAGGGGAGAGAGGGATGGGAAGGGAAGAGAGAAAGGTGGGGAAGCGATAGAGAGAGGTGGCGGCTGGAGAGAGAAGGGTGGGGAGGGGAGAGAGGTGGGGAGAGAGATGGGGAGGGGAGAGATAACGGTGTGTCAGAGACAAAGGGAGAGGCAAGGAGGAAGGAAGGAAGAGAGACCCATAGGATATGTGTAGTGGGATGGCAAGGGCAGTGTGGCATGGTATATTAAGGGTTAACGCTGTTGCTCCTACCAATCAAGATAGTGACCCAATTTACAGGGTTAACTGGCCATCTCACAGCTGCAAAATGGCTGCCAGCCCTGGCAATGGTTAAGCCTGCTGGGAGTCCAGTCCACACTTGTCATGGGAGACCAGGACTCTTTCATGGGATCAAACACCAGACAGGTCCCCGAAATCAAATAAAAGTATATTTATTCTGGCAATACAGTATCTAGCAGCCCCAACACAAATCACAATAGTCTCTGGCCCATACAAGGGGAATCCTACACACTGTAGGTGCCCGGAGCCACCGAAATGCCTTTCCCGGTGCAGCTCCCACTCTTGTATCAGCTTAAAGTCTTATAGACTTAGGCTACGGCCAGGCAGGGAGTGAGCGCGCTGACGCTCGTGCGTGATGACATCATGCTCCCTGCTTTGCTCCCTTTATAGCCGGCTAGGTGCACTCGTAGGGGGGCATGTTGGGGGGCATGGCCATGATGTCACAGAGCTGGTTCACCCTCATTGGGCAAACTGCTCACGTGACGCGCCAGCAGGAGGAAAATTCAATTTTGCTTGCTTCGGCAAGCAGCTAAGCGCCGAGCATGTGCAGGCGCTTGGTCACGCTGGCCACACACATTGCAGCAATGTGTTTCATCACGGCCAGCGCGAGGGCCCGCACCGCATCACCCTGGCCGCAGACTTAATGTGAGCTACTATAATCCCTATGCTCACACACATTTTTAACTCTTCCCTCTACTCTGGTACTTTTACCTCCTCGTTCAAAACATGCAGCAGTTATACCATTACTAAAAAACAGCAAGCTTGACCCTACCTGTCTTTCTAACTATAAACCTGTCTCCCTCCGGCTTTTTGCCTCTAAACTCCTTGAACATCTTGTATTCTCTTCGTCCATTTTCTCACCTCCTATTCTCTCCTAGACCCTCTACAATCTGGCTTCCGCACTGCTCACTCCACTGAAACAGACGTCACTAAAATAACTAATGACCTCCAACTGCCAAAGACAGAGGTCATTACACTCTGCTCAAATTACTTGACCTCTCTGCAGCATTTGATACTGTGGACCACCCTCTTCTCCTTCACATTCTCCATACTCCATGTCACGGTAACTTGTGACAGGGTATAATATACACCAAAATATCTGGGTTGAATTGAACACGACTTAGATATAATAAATATAGTTTATTCCTTAAAGAAGGTGAACACACAAGATATACAAATAACAGACAAGAATTAGCACTTACTTAACGCTTGGACAAGAAAGCAATCAGGATACAGGATTGCCAATTCCTTCCACAATACAGGTTCAGATGAAGACATCACGAAAAGACACGAAGACTCTGAGCATAGAACTGACACTGGTTTATATGTAATTCCAGTCCTATAACTTATCATTGAGTGCAGGTCATTGGAGAACAATAACCTGCACCCAATCTCTCCTTGCCACCTCACCTGAGGGGCACCGTAATACCTGCCCACTGGGTGGATATTATTCTAATCAGGGCCTTATGCCCACAAGCCTGGCGCCTGAATGTCTACTTGGGCCAGGAAACCCTTTGTCCTAGGGTGTGAATTATAACACTTATCATCAAGTACCCACGTCCTGCTTTCTTTTGTGCTCGCATACACAAGCAGGGTGGGGGAGTCTTTGATCAGGGGTTTATTGTAGACCACTTGTCTCCCTCCCTGAGCATTACCATACCATATGGGCTCTGAGTTTTTATACCAGACCCAAAATACAATCCATTCTTTAATATCTTCACATATTAAAATAATCCGTTCTGTGGGTCTGAGTGGGTTTAAATTTGCCAGGTCCTCATGCTGGAAGACCTTTGCCATAGTGGCCAAGATTCAGCCTTCCACGACCCCCAGAACCGGAGATATAAAAAAAACAGTTAAAATCCCCCATTAACTTTAACGCAGGATTCTCCGCCATAGCTAAAATAAATCTCTGCTTTTCACTCTCCCATTGAAATCAACGGGCTCCGCCGCTATAGACTTTCAATGGAGAAACTCCGCCGTTGAAGTCAATGGGCTCCGCCGCTATAGGCTTTTAATGGAGCAACTCCGCCATTGAAGTCTATAGGAAAACCACAATTTTTTACATTTGCCCATACTCCGTCTGGTTGATCGGAGAGGTCTGAAAATGGCCATGCAGTCATGCCGGAACAGTGACTTCATGTGACCCAAATTCCAGCCCTCTGGTCCTCACAGAACCGGAGATATGGGCTTACCCATTTTACCCTTTCGGACTTAGCCGGTTTTCCGCGCTGCTCTTCCCTCCACCATTGGAGTCAATGGCGCGACCCTCTTGGCGAGCGCGACCCTTTACGGGGGTCCTTAATCCTCGGACCCGGTTGTGGTCGAGTGTGGGGTTTCCTAGGATCTAGGGGCAAAAATAATTTTATTCCTGGGTGCCCTAGAACCTAAGTTTCCCACGCCAATTGTGATTGAACTTGACCAGGTAGTGATCAAAGCTCTTTTTCTGATAATGTTTCCGCTCTTGCGGTCTGCGATTTGGATGGCTGCCAACCCGTTCCTGGAGGTCGGCGTCGAGGAATCCCCATTGAAATGAATGGCTCCATTGACTTACAATGGGGAACCGCCGCTCCTCCTTTTGGGCGCCACCTGCAGGTCTTCTACCGAAACGGGCCCAAATCGCCGGAATCTCCATAAGGTTGCATTGGGCTGCAGTGACGACCTATGGAGAGCTGCAAAATGGAGCCTGAAAAGATGGGAAAATGGAACAAAGGGCTATAAACACTGAATTAACATTAACCCTTTCCCTCCCACATCAATCCCAGTGTATGTGTTGGTGCAAACACTGGAATGGGGACAATACACATTTACAGGGGAATATACATTTGGTTGCTGAAGCAAGGTAAAAACACATTACTGGACCGCAGTCCAGTTAACCCCTTGCTTCCCAAGTGAGAGCAGGGGGTGGCCAAATGGGGTGTAACCCCTTTAATACCGGGCCAAACCCCCTCTCCCATGACACTCCATACTTGGTATTCGTAACAAAGTTCTATCCTGGATCTCCTCTTACCTCTCCAATCATACTTTCAGTATCTCTTCTGCTAACACCTCCTTCTCTATCGATCTCTCTGTGGGGGTACCCTAGAGCTCTGTCCTGAGACCTCTCTTCTTTTCTCTTTACACTCTCTCTCTAGGTCAGCGGTGCGCAAACTGTGGGGCGCGACCCCCAGGGGGGGCACGAGACTGCCGACAGGGGGCCCCGGGGTTTACAGAGGCCCCGCGCGCTTCCCGAAGGCACTTAAATTAAGTGCCAGGGGAGCTGCAGCGCCTCTGTAAACCTAACTTAACGTGGCTCCGGCGGCTTCCTCCCTGCATCGCCATGGCAACGCGGCGTAAAAATGATGCTGCGAGGTCATGTGACGTCACGTTGCTATGGCAACGTGACGTCATTACGCCGGAGCGCGGGTAAGTTGGGGTTGGGGGGAGGGTGCGGGAGTGAGGGGACAGCCGGCAGGGGGGTGCAGGGAAAAAAGTTTGCGCCCCCCTGCTCTAGGTGACCTAATCACAGCTCTTGGGTTCAAACATCACCTCTATGCTGATGACACACAAATTTACTTTTCAACCCCTGACCTTACACCTGCGGTACAGACCAAAGTTTCTGAATGTCTCTCAGCGATATCATCCTGGATGGCCCTCCGTTGACTTACAAAACTTACAATGGCAAAAACAGAGCTCCTCATATTTCATCCCAAACCTGGCCCTACTACCTCCTTCCACATTACTGTTGGAAGTTCTGTCATATACCCAGTAGCGCAAGCACGCTGCCTAGGGGTCACACACGACTCCTCTCTCTAATTCTCCTCACATGTAAAACGTATCTAAAACCTGTTGCTTTTTCATCTGCAAAATTAAAAAGATACGGCCTGTCCTCTGTTCCTCGACTGCTAAAACTCTGACTCAGGCCCTCATTCTCTCCCGTCTCGATTACTGTAACCTCCAGCTGTCCGGCCTTCCTGCCTCTCAATTGTGTCCCCTACAATCTATCCTAAACGCTGCTGCCAGAATCACTCTACTCTTTCCTAAATCTGTCTCAGCTTCTCCCTGCTGAAATCCCTCTCCTGGCTTCCTATCAAATCCCTCATCTCACACTCAATTCTCCTCCTCACTTTTAAAGCTTTACACTCTTCTGCCCCTCCTTACATCTCAGCCCTAATTTCTCGCTATGCACCATCCCGACTCTTGCATTCTTCTCAAGGATGTTTTCTCTCTACTCCATTTGTATCTAAAGCCCTCTCCCGCCTTAAACCTTTCTCACTGACTGCCCCGCACCTCTGGAATGCCCTTCCCCTCAATACCCGACTAGCACCCTCTCTATCCATCTTTAAGACCCACCTTAAAACACACCTGCTTAACGAAGCATATGAGTAGCCCCGCGGCCGTCACAGAGAGGTCTGATCACGCCGGAGCACCAGACTGTCGGTACCCAAAACAGCGGGTCACTCGTATACTGAGTCTATCCAGACTCCGCCCGCTGGGCACGTGCCTCGGTGCTACTGACCGCCAGGTATCTCGCTCGGGCTAAGGCAAAAAGTTGCCCAACAACATCCACTAACATCCCTAGCCTCACTTTGCCAGGATGGTAGCCTCACCCCACAGAACCATTAGAGAGCCCACTACAAGAGCCACGCTCCTATACCCGGGATACCCCCCACCCAATCCTGGGAACACTGACCCAGACTACACCCTGGGAATCCTAGCTTGACTTTGTTAGGAGGAGGGTAGCTACCACCCAGAATGACTAGGGGCCCCACCCTAAGAGCCAAACTCCTATGCCTGGGACCCAGATTACACAACCTTACCCTGATGCCCGTATGGGTTCTGGGGACAAGGGGACCTCCGGGAATGCAGAGGGTCCCCAGGATTCCCAGAACACACAAAACAATTCTGCAATCCCTGCACCCAGATCACAATGATCCCATCCTCCATTACCCTGGTGGTCTCTGGAGGCACTGGAATTTCCACTTAACCTAGAGATTTCCAGAGCTCCCAGCAAGTTACTGAATCACCGGGCACATACAGTAACTACTCTAGCCTGAACTCACTAGTGGGCAGCATCTGAGCAATATCACAATACATAATAGGTCACAACATGTGGACTAACACTCAGTCACAACAATAGAGTGATTGAACAAGGGTTTAATCTAGTGGGTACAGTACACACAATATACATACAGTCAGCATCCGTAAATTAAAGGGGAGGGTGTTATAAATGACAGAGCTTTACTTTGAAACTTAGAAGGGGTCAGTTTCACCTGGGGGAGCAGGAATAAAGTCTCTGGGATGGTGCAGGGCGGTGAGGTAACTGTGCAGGCCGGGCGGGGTTTGTAGTGAGCCAGTCGGAAGGAGAGGGGGCGGGGTTTGTAGTGAGCCAGTCGGAAGGAGAGGGGGCGGGGCTTGTAGCGGGCCAATCATAAGAGCCAGATTCACAAACAAGAACTCTTTCCCTGGCACAAAAAGCCAGCCCCTGCACAGGGATTACAGGGTGGGGGGAGAAAGGAGGTTAGGCTGCAATCCCAGTCATGACTGTGACACGCGTGCCCGGCGGGGGGGGCGGCGCGTGCACAGCGCTAACCGCGATCTGCGGTCTCCAGAAGAGAGGGAGCTTGCGACGGGAGGGGGCGTGGTCAGGGATTTGCGGGGGCGTGGCCACGCCTCCGTCGCAAGGTTTAAACTCAATTTCATTGAGTTGTTAAAAATCTTGCAGTACGGCGCGGCTGCACCTTCAGCGTGAAGGTGACTACTGGGCCCAGCCCCATTGAGGGGCGGTGCTTACACGCACAGCGCACGCCGCGCCTTGGCAGTTACTGGGACCGCAGCCTTAGTGAGGTGCCCTCCGTCACACCTCCCCCTCCAGAATGGGGACCGTGGGTTATCTGCCCTGACGGGCAGGTAACCTAGTCCCTGCTAACCCAATCCGTAGGCTGCCCAACGTATTCTGTCCCAGGACAGCTTCCTGGGTTGCACCTGACAGCTGTTTTCAGGGAGCCCTAACTCAGGAAAAAGCAGGGGAGTACCAGCTCATCTTCTACCCTCTTAGGGCACTTACTACACCTCTTGGGACTCCATCCAGTGTCGTACACCCAACTCTTCCCCTGGGTTACAATAAAAATCATTCCTCAGGCCCGGGTAAAGCCAGCTCCTTCATCCCATGGGGCCTGACGGATATCTTGTCTGAGCCCATGGGGGTGATGGCAACCACACACTCCCAATGTCCCAAGAACAGTACAGTTACAGTCATGTATACATTATACACATAGTTGTTCCTTCTTACTGGGGGAACCCTGAATATTGTCCAGCGTTCTATTAGTACCTCTGGGCATACTGTTCCCACAAGTCAATGGTCGCAGTGGGATACCCCAATTTTTGGGGCCACTTCTCCACTGGAAAAGTCCGGGGAAGAGTGCGGGGCCTCTGTAAGTGCTACCATCTTCTCCTGCTACCACGTGACAACTTGATGACAGGACAACACATGACACAATGGCAGGCAAGAGGCCTTACATATCACGTCGTCAAGGCAATGCGTGGTAGCAGGAGGAGATACTGGCTTCGGAAGAGGTAAGAGGCCCCACACACGCAGTGCAGCGGGCTCTGACAAACTTCCAGCCGCCCCTGCATGGGAGATATAGGTTCACTATGTGTGGTTTTAAAGGTTTTCTCCCTATCAGATATAAAGGATACCTGTGGTGGATTATAGATTTTCTCCATATAAATAACATATATGGGGTATATAGTATTCCTGTGTGGGGTTCTAGGTTTTCTCTATATGCATAAGATATATTGAATATATAGGGTTTCTTTGTGTGGGTTTTAGGTTCTCCACAAGTTTTGCATACTACGGGCTGGCTATGGACCTACAGAAGTTTGGGATCAGCATTTACCTCGTACAGTTGTGCTTTGGGGCCATCGATATCCCAGCCAAGCTGGTAGCAGCTCTGACAATGAGCTACGTGGGGCGTCGGGTGACTCAGGCAATGTTCCTCATCCTCGCTGGGACCATGATCATCAGCAATATCTTCGTGCCATTGGGTGAGAGTAGCTGTGCCCAAATCCTGACAATCTAATTGATATACAGCGCTCAGTGACTCCCTGCACTGCAGACCTGACAATCTAATTGATATACAGCGCTCAGTGACTCCCTGCACCGCAGACCTGACAATCTAATTGATATAGTGTTTAGTGTCTTCAAACCATGCAGAGCGTACAATGTAATAGATATACAGTACAGTTCTGTGACTTCCTGACACACAGATCTTACAATCTAAGAGGTATACAGCACTCAGTGACTCCCTACCCTGCAGAGATTACAATCTAATCGGTATATACAGCACTCAGTGACTCCCTGTCTTGCAGAGCTTACAATCATATCGGAGTACAGTGCTCAGTGCCACCCTGGCCCACAGAGCTGACACTCTAACCCATTGTGTTGCAGAAATGAGGATACTGCGCACAGCTCTGGCTGCTCTGGGTAAAGGTTGCTGTGCCTCTGCTTTCATGTGTGCATATCTATACTCTGGAGAGCTCTTCCCAACAGAGATAAGGTAAGAAACCCTCTCCTGGGCCCGAATAGAACTCACTTGTCTTTGTATGTCCTGGGATTAGATCTCCATGTAGATTCTGGTGTGTTGATTGTGAGCCAATGGCAATCAGCCTTAATATGAGGTGGGTTCTAATGGGCGTCCATATTCAGAGGAAGGGGACTTCCTGCATGCCAATAGGAGTCATCATTAATAGGAGGGAGACATCCTGTCAGTCAATGATAGAGAATGTTTAATAGGAGGTGTGCCTAATATAATCCAATGGTAAATCCCATTTTATAGCACCTGTTATTGTCAGCCAAAGGAGACCAGCGTTACTAATAATGACATTTTGCTCTCAGTCTATGGAAGAGCCGTGCACATTTAAAGCTGCACACCAAGCAATATCCTACATGTGTGTGTGTGTTTTTAATAAATCAATTCTGTACTGTGAGAAAATACTTGTAGCATTAAAAAAACAGCAACTCTGAATGACATTTTTAATGTATTATAATGTAACAAGCACTTTTTGTTTCTATAGCAACCATTTACAAAGTCACAGCCCCTTCCTCTTCTGAAGCAGGCTCTGGCACACCCCTTTTTGAGCCCTGCCCTCTCTCTAGCAGTGATTCAGTTGTATCTAGTGATTACCTGGCCACATGATCTTCCCCACAGAACTTTGCATCTTTGGTCCTCTTCTGCTGCACTGACAGCCATTTAGTGAACCCCCGAGCCGAATCTTACCCAATCGATCCCAGAAGAACAGATCGTTCAGCATCTTAGCTAATTACTTATCATTGTGTGGATTGTATTGATGCTCATATTAAAGAGGGGGAAATAGCAGCTTGGACTGCTGCTTTAATAGGCGTACACAGGCAGACAATAGCAGAGCAGGTATGATAGGAGGTGTAAATGCAGCCAGCCAATAGCACATCGACTATTATATGAGATGTATACAGTATATGCCGAGCCAATGGCAGAGCAGCTTTAATGTGAGGTGTATTTAGAGCCAGCCAATAGCATAACGGTTGTTGTCCGGGTCTCACTTGTTCCCTGTGCTCGCAGACAGACGGGGATGGGGTTCTCGGATATGAACGCCCGTGTGGGTTCCGTGGTAGCTCCCGTGATCCACTTGATCGGGGATCACATCCCAATCCTGCCCGCAGTTATCTTCGGCACGGCCCCCATCCTCTCTGGAATTATCGCGTCGTGTCTGCTGACTGAGACCCGCAACCAACCCCTGACTGACACCATCCAGGAGGTGGAGGATAGGTGAGCGGGCACAAAACTGGAGACTGGATGCGGTCGCGAGCTGAGCCAATGGGAGAGCCACGGATTTACTGTCAGCTAATGGGAGAGTCGCTTAATAAGAGGTGTATTTATTATTAGCCAATGGGAGAGCAGCTTAAAATAAGGTGTATTTATTATTAGCCAATGGGAGAGCAGCTTAAAATAAGGTGTATTTATTATTAGCCAATGGGAGAGCAGCTTAGAGCATCAAAACATGTGAAATCTTATTTTTTTAAATATAGAAATCAGTTCTGTATGACTTTTTTTAATTTAAAATTTTATTTTATTTAACTCTTAATGCCATTTTTAATGAGTTTTAAGACATCCTTTGATTTCTATAGCAGATATAGCCTACCTCCCCAGCAGTGCAAGATCTTTGTAACACTTTCCTGTTTGCGATAATGTGTTGCCAATGTTCCCAGCAGTTTAAGCTGCAAACTGTAACTATAGATAATGTTACCATAGTAATATAAGGATACATTGTAGCTGCTGAGTTATACTGACAGAAGGAGTGATTTGAAACTGAAAGGCGGCCATTATGTTAGGCACACAATCAGGATTTTGACAGATTTATAACAGGAGCACCAACGATTGCCAGCGTAGGTAAGGATGTAGCATTATACACTGCCACAAGCATCACATATAACAATAAGAAAAAAAGAAAGAATGTACTATTACTGCTTTAATAAGAGGTGTTTTTTCTATTAGCCAATGGGAGGACTTCCTTATTAAGAGATGTATTTATGATCATCTAATGGATGAGCAGCTTCAATAATAGGTGGACTTACTACCAGCCTATGGGTGAGCAGTATAAATACTGTGCCCATTTTGGCAGCCAATAAGAAGACCTCTTTAATAAGAGGCACACTACTACCTACCTGTAAGCTCTCCCTAAATACCAGACTATAAACTCTTCTTGGTATAGACGCCTTTTTCTAATAGTTTATGTTTGAAGCTCTTATTCCCATTGTGGCGTATTATTTAGTTGCAGGTATTACTGCTGTAAATTGCTATGTACATGGGATGGGGCTATATAATAAATCTATACGTACAGACTTTAAAGGGCAGCGTACAATGGGAGACTAGGTCCAGAGAGGTGTATTGGTTAAAGGATGATGCCTTCTCTATATAGGAGGATGAAGAAGAACTGGAAGCAGGAGGAGCAGCTGAAACTGGAGGCGATGTCCCTCACCCAGAAAGTGAACACCAGCCTCAAGGACGTCATTTAATAATCTCGTGCATCCGAAACCCAGCGAGAGATACATGTGCTGCCTAATCCATACCTGCTACGGCACCACCTGTATCTTGTAACAAATAGATATAGCACAGTTGCCAAATAATGTCCTTGTAAATTTTTGAAAAACTTCTAGAGGTGTGTAGGATAATCTAGAGAATATACAATGCAATCTCCAGCATGTGCTCACCTATTAGAGGCGGACAATACAATCTAGAAAATGTATAGTACAATCTCTAGCGCAGAGGTGGGCAACCTATTTTTCAATGTAGCCACAGGTGTGGGGAATGAGAAGTGAAAATCGCCACCCCATGTAAAAATGGAGAAATGAGGTTGCTCAATCGAACATTTAAAACAACACACACTGTTCGTCTGATTCACTCACCCCAGCACTATCACCTGCTGCTGCTTCCCTCACCTCAGCACTATCACCTGCTGCTGCTTCCCTCACCTCAGCACTATCACCTGCTGCTGGTTCCCTCACCTCAGCACTATCACCTGCTGCTGGTTCACTTCGTTGACTCATTCAGAAAGCAGAAACCAGCACACGCCATCAGGAAAAAGTTTATTTTACTGTGAGAGCGGGCAAACTCATATTCGCCACACTTTCATGGCAATTTGCCACTTGTGGTGATTGGCGACAGGGTTGTCCACCTCGGCTCTAGCGTGCGCAGAACAACTTCGAGAGATGCTCAGTATAATCTAGAAAATATTAAGTATAACGCCTGCCATGTGCTGAGCAACTTCTCGTGCAGTAAACCTTGAGAATGCATAATACAACACACTGAGACAGGCTGTATATTCTAGATCATGTACAACACAATCTCTAGTGTGTACTGAACAACTATTAGAGATGTGCAGGATAATCTAGAGAATGTATAGTATAACCTCTACTATCTGCTTCACAACTTCTAGAGATCTGCATGATAACCTAGAGAATGTGCTGTGCAAATCCAGTAAGATCCAGAACCCATAGATAACGCAGAACTAAAACAAGTACAAACTCATATAGTGTGCTGAACACAAAATACAATGTGAACAATATCTTCTAAAGTCTACAGAATATCTATAGGATGTACAGAAAATCTTACAGGGCTAGCAACATAACATAAATAATCCAATGGCAATCCTTAAGGTAGATGGAAGCATTAATGCACCATACAGTGTCCAGTATATTTGGAGAATACAGAACAGTAACACCCTAATAGGATATGTAGAAACCCCAAATAATATAGAAACTAAATTGCATGCACCCTATAAGAGATGCAGGACACCCTATAGAATATAATGGCTTCAGATGCAACCTATATAATGGACAGTATATCCTACAGAATGTTATTACAGCCTTATATAATTTGTAGAATGTGCAGAGAATCCTATAGAATGTAAGTACATCCTATACACCAAATAAAACACAAAGCCGGACTAATATAGATAGATTCCTATACAGTTTATATAATGTGCTGAAAACCTAAAGAAGGTGGAATCCACCAAAACAGGGGTTGCCAGCTCCAGTCCTCAAGAACCTCCAACAGGTTAGGAGTTAAGGAGATCCCTGCTTCAGTACAGGTAGTTCAGTCAAAAGGAGTCACCTGCGCTCAAGCAGGCTTCCATTTTCATAAAGTAATATATTTGCAATAAAACATTTTTTAACATTACACACTGATTTATGTAATGTTTCTCAATCTTCTGGAAGTGGCTCGGGTATTCGCCTAGTACCATCACTGAAAGTAGTCGTGTCTGGCATGGTAATGATAAACCTTGTAGTCAATCATCTAGTTCTGGCTTCTAGTTTAATTACTAGACTCAAGGATGCACATAACTCTGCCACTGAAAATTGTTCCGGCTGCGAGGGGAAGGATACAGTACCTCTTGTAGTTCATATTCTAGACTCATGGACCTACCTATCGACCTACCTATCCCTATCACTGAAAATAGTTCTAGCCAGCATGATGAGAATACACCTTGCAGTCCACTCCCTATGCCCAAGGATACACCTATCCCTGAAAGTGGTTCCCCACTGGGTGGATCAGGATACACTTACAGTCCACTTCCTGGGCACAATGAAACACCTAGCACTGTCACTGAAAGCTGGACTGATACACCTTGCAGTCCATTTCCTAAGATCTCACTGAATGATTAAATAAAGGATATAGAGACAGGAGCTTAAATAAATCTGAATGGGAATGTCTAAACATAGAAAATCCCAGGATCCCGATCTTTTACTATCTACCTAAATACCTAAACTGCATAAATGCTTAACCAACCCGCCTCCCTCCCCCCACGACCGTCCAATAGTGTCAGGCATTAAATCTCTGACATCAAACTTATCAGGTTAAATTGACCAATTCCTGAAAGACCCTGTAACAAAATTAAAATCGTATATCTAAAGGATACTATCAAAATGCTTAATATCTTGAAAGCTAAGGAAACATGATTACGTCTTAGTTACATGTGACGTATCATCACTGTACACTGTGTTAAACCACACAGATGGGTGTACTGCTATTAAAAATAATCTAGCCCAAAATGGGGTATTGGATAAAAGACAGATTGATTTACTTTTGGAAAGTATTCAACACATTCTCAGTCACAATTACTTCCGGTATGGAGAACATTTTTTCTTGGAAACGAGGGGTACAGCCATGGGTACCAGGTTTGCGCCGAACTTTGCCAACATTTTTATGGGCATGTGGGAGGACCAATATGTGTGGTCTGGCCATGAGTTCGCCGCAAACCTGGTACAATGGCATCGGTTTATAGACTATATACTGCTCATCTGGCAGGGAAGTACCCATCTTTTAGACCTATTCCTGATATGTTTGAATAATAATCCCTATAACCTCAGGTTTACTGTCATGGTGACTTTGTGGCAGGCTGAATGTTACACACATAAATATATAAAAGATAATATATATTTATAACTGGGTCTGAACTGGGACGAGACTTAGATATGATAAAATATAATTTATTCCTTGATAAAGGTGAACACACAAAATGTACAAATAACAGGCAAAATATAGACACTTACTTAAAATGGAAATGATGAAGCAGTCATATCTGGACTGGCAGTTCATACAGCACTCTTCATAGTCATCAAGACACCAAAGACATGAAAGACCTCTGGCAGGAAGACAGTGCATAGCGTTTCTCTCAGCAATCAAGATGGTATAGAACAGACAAAGGATAAAGGGTTGACCACAGATTATATACCTTTTGTGGTCCTATCCTTAACCTTAAGTACAGGTGATTGGTTTTCAATTACCTCCAGCCACTCACTAACATGGGAACACATTTTGATCCCTGCCACCCTGCTAGTCGGTACATGCGCAGTAGAGCTCTGAGGTCTCATTTCTATAACCCCTCCTCTACATCAGGAATGCCAGCTAGTCTACCAGTTTGGGGTCCTGGCAGGATATTCTTTGTTTGTGAGGTGGGAAATGGAACACTTGAAGACTGCTCTGGTTTGAGTAATCTCCGCCCTCATGCAAACAGTGGAGGTGACAAAATCCTTTGAAACATACTCAAGTCCTAGACATTGGGTCGCCTTTCTGGCCATATGCTACCCTGGTATGCAAAGGAATTTCCTCTGGGTTTTACCCATACCTTGAAACACAGTATGATAGATAAAACATAAACATATCAAAATATCCGGTTCCGTTAGGTCCAGCAGGTCCAAACTTCTCAGTTCTCAATGCCGGAACTGGGACACTCCACTTTGCGACGTGCTACGACCTTCGGAACCAGAGATACACAAATACACTTAAAACCATTTCACATTTTAATACACAAATCTCCGCTGTAAATTAAATCACGTTTTTTCACTAAATCCCCATTGAAAACAACGGGCTTCGCCGCCATAGACTTTCAATGGCAAACCGCCGCCATTGGTGGCTATGGGAATCCCCACCATAGACTTTCAACGGGGCGACGCCGGCGTTGAAGTCAATGGGGTTTTTCCGCCGTAGCAGGTCAATGGGGTTTGGCCGCCATTAGAGTCTATGGGAAAAGTCCCGACCCTTCAAGGGGGTCCATACTCCGTCGGGTTGGTCCAAGCGGGTCAAGGATGGTTCTGCAGCGATGCCGGAGCAGTGGCTACAGATACCCCAAACCCGAATCTGCTGGGCCCTCCGGAACCGGAGCTATGGATTACCAATTTTCAGCTTTTGACACTTAGCCGTTTTCCTGAGCTGTTTCCGCTGCCACCATTGGAACCTATGGCGCGGCCCGCTCTTCTCGGTTCGACCCTTATCGGGGGTCCAGGATACGGGGACCCAGTTGTGGTCGAGTGGGGGGAGGTCTAGGAACTAGGGACAGAAAGAATTTTATTTCTCGGGGCCCTAGAACTGGTTATTCCCATGCCACTTGTCGTTGAACTTGACTTGTAAGTGATCAAAGCTCTCCTATTGAAAATGTATCCGCTTTGCGGTTAAGCGGTTTGGACGGCAGCCAACTCGTTCCTGGAAAGTTCTCTCGAGGATTTCTCCATTGAAGTCAATGAGCCCATTGACTTTCAATGGGAAACCGCCGCTCTCCCTCTCGGACGCCATCTGCTGGTCTTCTCAGGAACAGGACTCAACAGCAAGATTCGCCATTGAAATACATGGAGTTCCAATGGCGGCCTATGGGAGCCTGCAAAATGGTGCCTGAAAAGGCGGGAAAGTTACACAAAGGGCTATAATCACTATACAACCATTAACCCTTGTGCTCCCGGATGGATCCCAGTGGGTGTGTGATGCAGACACTGCTATAATAATAAAACAGGGGAACAGTGGAATATACATTTTCAGGTTATGACAAGGGTTAAATCACATGTCTGGGCCTTAGCCCAGTTAACCCCTTGTCTCCCTGGTGAGGTTAGAGGGTGGCCAATTGGGGTGTAACCCCTTTAATCCCGGGCCAAATCCTCCCCACCGTCACATTTACTTGCAAATATAGCACCGTGGAAGCAGAGTTTCTGGATTTGGTTATTTATGGGGAAAATGGCAATTTGGAGACTAAGACCTTTATAAAGCCAGTAGACTGTAACAATTTTCTACAAGGGGACAGCGGTCACCTAGATAAGTGGATAGACAACATACCACTATGAAAATTACAGAGACTGAAATGTAATTGTACACAGAAAAACATGTATGAAAAACAGACACAAGACATAATGGTGCAGTATCAAGAGAGAAAATATATAAAGGAAGTAGTACAGGCTGCTTATACTACATTTTCAACAATGGAAAGAGTAGATTTGATCCAATATAAAGAGAGAGAATCGAAAAAGAACGTTGAGGAAGGAAAAATATCTATCCCATTTATAACACAGTAGAACAGCAGTGCAGCTCAAATAAGTAAGGTTATGCAAAAACATTGGGAAATGCTACATAAAGATACAATCTTACAACAGATTTTACCAACAAAGTCACAAGTTATATTTACAAAGGCATTTAATTTACAACAAAAAGTAGTTCCCAGTTGTCTAAGAAAATAAATAAAAAGAAGGAATAATATAACTCAAGGTTTCTATAAATGTTTAGGGTGTAAAGGGTGTAAATTACACCCAAATTCAACTAAATTTTTCAAAAATATACAATCTGAAGTGACAAAGGAAAACTTTGAAATAAAAGATCTAATAGATTGTAATTCAGATCATATAATCTATGTGTTGCAGTGTCCCTGCAATAAGCAATATGTAGGTCGAACCCCACATAAACTAAAGGTCAGGGTATCTGAACACATCACAAATATTGAGAAAGGTTTCCTTCAGCACAGTTTATCCAAGCACTTCAAAGAACATCACTCACAAGACCCGAAAGGATTGAGATTCATGGGAGTAGAGAAAATCAAATCCAAATGGAGAGGAGGTAACAAAACCATTCGGATTCATAGACAAGAAACGTATTGGATATACGTCTTGAAAACACTTATGCCTCAAGGCTTAAACATTGATATCGATCTAGGATCTTTCCTGCGGGATTGATATTAAGTGCTTGGATTTTCAGATTGATGTCATCATTAGGAGTATGCTGTGTATAGATTAATAATGGGAAATAATTGTCTATTGTCAATTTCCCCCTGTTCTCTTATCTCTTTATTATTATAATACTCTCTGAAAACCATTATTATGAATGTGCCAATTGGGAAATTACAAGATCCCTTGGTTAATGGTACAATATATTGTTAGCCCTCTATGTCTTAAATCACACAATACATCATGTTGTGACTTATGTGATTTATCAACATATCACTATTCCTAAGTACTCTGCTAAATAATTGGTTGGAGCTACAGAATATATTTCACACTATAACCACCCGCCAAGTATCCAGTCTCTCTTCTTTATTACATATGACCCTTTTGGACATATACACTAGTTCTCCAGGATTCAACATGATCTTGCCAGAGGTTAGTTGTGATGTTAGAATTAGTATGAATTATTTGTCTAAGTTCAATATTTTTATGGTACTACATACAAAATCATGTGCCCTATTAATAAATCGATTTAGATTTTTTTTTAAATTGTGTACGATCTAAGACATTCACTTTTCATTGAACCTGTAAGATGATTCTTATATTTCAAAATGTACGATTGAAGATTTCTTCTTCCTATCAGTGTTGATTAGGCACTCTGTGTTACCAACTGTGTGATTTAAGAATAGTATCTATTTGTATCATATAGAACATATGTCCTCTTTGTATCTAGTAATGGGATTTGCCGTATGATCCAAGATCCCATAAAAATGCAATATGATATAGACTTCTCCTTTGCACGAATTAAGACATCCCCTCTATAATGAATCGAAATAATTTGATTCTTCAATTCTCAAAGTGTGCGATTTAAGATTACTCTCTTTATAATGTAATTACAAATTCTTCGTTGCCAATTATGTGATTTATGAATAAATTATATATGTGTCTAAGACATTACATGTTCCCTCTGTTTCTAGTAAGGGGATTTTTTTGCACGATTTAAGACCTTGTGTTATCCAATATATTAATGAAGATCTTCTGCCTCATATTTAGTTCACTATATCTTTCCAATTGTGTGCATTCATAATGACTCCGTATACTTATATGTATGATGTCATTTTATGATGGGTAAGTGTCTATTTTAGATATCCCCTATGTATTTACAGTAGTTTAGTGATGTATCTATTATATAATGTGTGATTTAAGGTGCTATTATGTATGCTGTAAATAAGCTGAATACTAATAAGGTATATGTATTTAAGTCCATATTAGAGATTAGACATAGTTCTCTTTGTGGTACATTTTGAAGCCAATATATCTTTCTCCTGCTTCCTGATGAGTATAATATGAGTCTAATGTATAGAGCACATGTATCTGGTGAATGCATTTCATATTATTAATAATGTATATCCATGTTTGAGGTGTGTGCTTGCGTTAGCTATGTTTAATGTGGCATGAGAAAATTACAGTGACTAGACACCTTTAATACATTTCCAATAAGCATGCAGGAGATAGCTTATCTGGGTAGGTTTTATTTTTATGATTCATTATATCACCACATGTATCATACGAGTATTCAGTTTCTATATCTCTAGAATCATTGGTTCAGGAATAATGCTATGTCTCTGATATGTATCATTATCAGCTCAGATGTCTCCAATTATATATATATATATTTCCTCTGTGTTAACGAGAACCAATAGGAATGGCGAGGTGCCTATAAATAGGGTAGGGACAGATAGTGCCAACATTAACCCCTGAAGAAGCCCTGTCGGTGAAACGTCGGGTGATTAGTGATTGGCAGCCGTGCTGTAGGAGGATTGAGGAGGAGAGAGAGAACCAGAGTGAGACTAAGCAGCTGTGGAAGTGTGCGAGTCTGCAGGCGAGATCTCGCGACAGCGGGAGGAGGACACGTGATGCGGAAGCATTCGGCGGTCAGGTACAGCAGATGCAGACACACGGAGCAGTGCGTTGAGTCTAAGCCTGCAGCAAACTTTCAATTAAGGTCAAAACTTAAAGCGGACAACTATTGATCGGGGGCACAAGCTGAGCGTGAGAGACTCAGCTTGGTTATAATCTCTCCAACGGCCCGTTTTGTACTTACCTAGTGTGAGTGTATAACCTATATGTCTATAGGGTTTTATAGTTTTTAATAAATCAGTATTACACTATATCTGTTGTCCAATCTCTATTCCTATGTGATGCCTGTCTGATACTGAGAACTATATTCATCTAAATGTGAGTGTCTCTCCTACCATCTACACGTGACACATTATCACACATACTACTCTGTTTGTTTTCCCCTCCCTTTCTTTTCTCTTTTTCTGCGCCTATGTCATTCTTTTGCATATATATACACACACATACACGCACAATAGCCACAATTTGTCAAGACATCATCTCTTGTGTCATAACAAATCTACTGATGGTATGAAAGTTATGGGTTTGGAACACATTCCGTCCTCTGTGTTGGCAGGAGATAGGGTCAAAATGCTCTCTCGTAGGGAAACCTACTGCATTTTCAAGCTTAATAGCTTGACACCCAGTGGTACCATTGTCTAGTGTCCATTTTTTCCTTCCCAGTTTGCCATCCCCATTCATCCCTTTTTTTGAGTTTCACTTACTACAATTATTACTGATAACAGTTTATATATCTTTTATTATATATTAGTGAAAGCACTGTATGCCTGTCTGCATCTCCTGTGTCCCTAGGGGAAATCTCATTGGTCCCTTGGGCCGCCCGCCCCCGCACCTCTCATTGGCCTGAGGCGGAGTGACCACACACACACACACACACACACACACACACACACACACACACACATCTCCCGCTCTCTTACCCGCCGGTCCCGGAGGCTCCGCCTCTTCCTCCCCGAACATCAGCCTCCAAGTCATCGTGACCCGCGCGCACCTCCTCCTCTCCCTGTGTCTCCCTGTTTCCCCCGCTTTCACCCCCCCCCCCCCGGCGCCGCTAAAGTCAGAGGGGGAGGGGAGCGGAGCGAGCGCCCGGGACACCCCCCACGGCTCGCAAGCATGCACCGCGCCCCCCCCGCGCTCTCCTCCCCGGGATGCCATGCGCGCACCTCCTCTCCCTGTGTCTCCCTGTTTCCCGCGCTTTCACCTTCCCCCCCCGGCGCCGCTACAGTCAGCGGGGGAGCGAGCACCCGGGACACCCCCCACGGCTCTCAATTGTGTGCACGCGCCTCGCGCCCCCGCGCTCTCCTCCCCGGGATGCCGCTGTGTTCGCTCTCCGCACTCTCCGCACTGTGACCCGCCTCCTGTACTGGCTGCATGGGTTCCCACACCTGCAGCTCTCCCTGCGGCCCGGGGGCAGCGACTTCAACCCCACGGACAGCGCCTACCGGCAGGTCAGTGCCACCCGCGACCTGTGTGCAGGGGGTGTGTAAGTGCCACGGCCTTTGTACAGGACGTGACTGGGTCTGTCCTTAGCCTGGTAGTGGGTGCAGCTCTGTCTGTGGGACAAGGTGCAGCCTGTGGCTGTGAAGTTCCCTGTGTCAGTGGGTGCCTGTGATGCCCCCCCTGCCCTTTGCCCCCCCTGCCCCTCCCTGCCCTTTGCCGCCCCTCCCTGCCCTTTGCCCCCCCGCCCCTCCCTGCCCTTTGCCCCCCTGCCCCTCCCTGCCCTTTGCCCCCCCGCCCCTCCCTGCCCTTTGCCCCCTGCCCCTCCCTGCCCTTTGCCCCCCCCACCCCTCCCTGCCCTTTGCCCCCCCCACCCCTCCCTGCCCTTTGCCCCCTGCCCCTCCCTGCCCTTTGCCCCCCGCCCCTCCCTGCCCTTTGCCCCCCGCCCCTCCCTGCCCTTTGCCCCCCGCCCCTCCCTGCCCTTTGCCCCCCCAGCCCCTCCCTGCCCTTTGCCCCCCCAGCCCCTCCCTGCCCTTTGCCCCCCCCCGCCCCTCCCTGCCCTTTGCCCCCCCCGCCCCTCCCTGCCCTTTGCCCCCCCGCCCCTCCCTGCCCTTTGCCCCCCCGCCCCTCCCTGCCCTTTGCCCCCCCCCGCCCCTCCCTGCCCTTTTCCCCCCCCGCCCCTCCCTGCCCTTTGCCCCCCCCGCCCCTCCCTGCCCTTTGCCCCCCCCGCCCCTCCCTGCCCTTTGCCCCCCCCGCCCCTCCCTGCCCTTTGCCGTCCCCACCCCTCCCTGCCCTTTGCCGTCCCCGCCCCTCCCTGCCCTTTGCCCCCCGCCCCTCCCTGCCCTTTGCCCCCCCAGCCCCTCCCTGCCCTTTGCCCCCCCAGCCCCTCCCTGCCCTTTGCCCCCCCCCGCCCCTCCCTGCCCTTTGCCCCCCCCGCCCCTCCCTGCCCTTTGCCCCCCCGCCCCTCCCTGCCCTTTGCCCCCCCGCCCCTCCCTGCCCTTTGCCCCCCCGCCCCTCCCTGCCCTTTTCCCCCCCCGCCCCTCCCTGCCCTTTGCCCCCCCCGCCCCTCCCTGCCCTTTGCCGTCCCCGCCCCTCCCTGCCCTTTGCCGTCCCCGCCCCTCCCTGCCCTTTGCCGTCCCCGCCCCTCCCTGCCCTTTGCCGTCCCCGCCCCTCCCTGCCCTTTGCCGCCCCCGCCCCTCCCTGCCCTTTGCCGCCCCCGCCATTCCCTGCTCTTTGCCCTTCCACTCCATGCCCCCTGCCCTTCCACGCCCGGGCAACGCCTAGTATGTATATATATATATCACACACACACACACACACACACACACACACACACACACACACACACACACACACACACACACACACACACACACACACACACACACACACACACACACACACACACACACACACACACACACACACACACGTTACATGCACATCCTTTATATATATCTCTACATATATGTATGTTTCAGTCATTTACAGTACTTGTTTTTGGTTGGATGGTGTATGTGGCATGTATATGTGTGTATATACATCCATGCATATAATAACAATATATGTGGATGTGTGTTTATACAGTAATGAATTTTTGCATTTTCTTATGTTTATGATTATTATTATTATTATATTTATGTTAATCAATTTATTTTTATTTATATATAATAACTTTATTTTTATAAGGTATAACATTGTATATATTTTTTTTCATATACTGTATGTATATTTCATTTCATTAATTATTTTTGTTATTTATATTATGTTACACACTAACATTTTATTTTTCTTATTTAATATATGTTTTTTTAATTTTATACATATTCTGAATATTGGTTTAAAGATTATCCTATGACTATTTTATACATACTATTTTATTTAGTTATATTTTATATATTATCAAGTTTCTTGTGGTTTATTTTGGTCTTTTTTAGGCATTCATTATTGGCTATCCCTGTAATGTACTTCTGTTGAAGAAATATAGATTTACGTTGTTTCCCCCTGAATTGACCTATCAGGGTTTGAATTAACCCTATAAAGGCTCATCACAAATTCCCTAGGACACACCCTTGAAGAAGTCGGCGCAACAGCTGACGAAACGCGTAGGTTACGTCACTGTGTCCAACAGCTGATTGTGGAGGAGAGCTGAGCAACGAGGGATGAGTGGATAGTAATATTCAAGTTCATACCGGTGAAACAAAGTGGAAGGCTGCACTTTATGTTTATGTGTGGCTGAGTCTGGCATCTAGTGGATACATCAGAGATCACACTCATTGTTGTGCAACCTCCCCGACTGAAATTTTTGGCTGTTGTGAGGGGGTGATACAGGAAGCAGGACAGCATCTCCAGTGTTACCCGGATCGGCATCACGTGGTCATCTCTAGCGTGGCATCGTTGGTGCAGCTGACGGAGGGACGCGGAGACCCCTTGGGGTTCATCGCGGATACACTACCTGGTGAGACCGTTCCATTACCCACTTCTGCCTTTATCTGTTGATGTCCAGTTATCCATGTAACAGAAGACGCCCATCAGCCTTATACTGCAACTTTATTTACCAACACCGATCCACTTCACGGCTAACCTATACTCCTCATTTGTTGCTATTTTCATTGGCTATGCATTCAAGGGATATATCACCCACAGCCTTTATTACTCCTTCACAAAACATCTATTGGACTTTTTTTGGATATACATCAATTTTTTTCTCCTCAATATATACAGGCATACCCCGCATTAATGTACGCAATGGGACCAGAGCATGTATGTAAAGCGAAAATGTACTTAAAGTGAAGCACAACCTTTTCCCCACTTATCGATGCATGTACTGTACTGCAATCGTTATATACGTGTTTAACTGATGTAAATAACACATGTGTATCAGGCTCTATAGTCTCCCCGCTTGCGCACAGCTTCGGTACAAGTAGGGAGCCGGTATTGCAGTTCAGGACATGCTGACAGGCGCATGCGTGAGCTGCCGTTTGCCTATTGGGCGATATCTCCTTACTCGCGAGTGTACTTAAAGTGAGTGTCCTTAAACCGGGGTATGCCTGTACATCTTTTGTTGTGTTTTTATATACATTGTGTTTCATTGCATACATTGTGTTTGTTTTTATCTGTTTGTCCAGCAACCAAGCTTCTCTTGCCCACAATAAATTATCCAGATTTTTTTACAGCTAAACAGGATTGCGCTTTTTTTCTTTTTCCAAATTACCTAGGAGAGGCATATCCTTCTTAGAGCTGCATCCTACTAGCCTTTTTCTCCTTGATCACTACCTGATATATATTTATATATTTCACCATAATATATTTATTCACATTCACATATATTCAGCCTTGTGCTAGTCCTAGCGCTGATTTGTTTTTGTATTTTTTTTTTTTTTTAAATATTTTTCCTTTATTGGTGTCTTTTGATGCCCTGACAGGTATAACAATCACAACATGGTAGAACAGTTTGCAAAGAAACAAATTACCGGCACATAACAGGGAGGCATTTGGAGACACACAATAAACCTATTTTCCATTTACAGTGGTGAAAAGAGAGGGGATGACGAGGGGTGGGTAGATAGTTGGGAACGACATGGGGAACAAGCGGAGGGGGAGGGGTGAGGGGAGGGGGGGAGATTGTGGCAGGGGGGGGCGCATCGGCCCTCGGTAGTAAGGGTTCTAGTGTTGCAGTAGGGCTTGCACCAGTGTCGGGGCACCCGACCCCGGCCAAGGCTCCCAGGTTCTATAAAATTGAGGCATTCTTTGCCTCAGCATGGCTGTCAGTCTCTCCATGTTCATGACCCCGTCTATCCTTGTAATTACTGTAATTTGTTTTTGTTTTTACGCATACACCCATATACACATACACTCCCCCGAAGAAGGTCCCTCTCAGAGGTCCGAAACGTTGGGTCACTTTGTGCGCTATTTTTACCTAATATATATTTTTGGATTACAACCGAGTGCTGTCTCTTCGTTTCCCATGGGATCTGCCTCTTTCTTGTACATGATTATGGGACAAACACCTACACCTACTTGAACTATCAGAGTGCCAACTGCTAGTATAACAAATCTCCAGTCCCATAAATAATTTCAGTGCTGCTTTGGACGGGACTCTCCTTTCCATAGGCAGCATGACTATCAACAGATAAACAACTTCCAACATAGGTTCACAGCTGTCCTACAAAGGTTTGCCGTGAAGTGTCTGAAGTCTCCGGCTCTGTTCCCCAGGTCTTCTGGGTAATTTGTTACATTGGTCGACTAAAGGACTTCCTTCAGATACAGTTCACATGTTAACTCCTCATCTTCTGACTCTTCAGAGTCTGAGCTCCTATTATTCAACCTGTGGAATAAAGATTCTCAATTAGTGAAAAATAATTCAATATACAAAGACACTCTATGATTTTGGTGCCTGAGGCACAGGGAGATAAAGTGACTTGCCCAAGGTCACAAGGAGCCGACACTGAGAATTCCCAGATTCCCCTGTTTCAAACTCAGTATCATTGTCTTTACTCACTGAGCCCTCCTACTCCCTGCTCTGGTACACTTTATCTTGTGAGAGACAGAGAGACAGAGGAGTAGGAAATAGTAAGCATGAAGAGATAGGAGAAAGAGGGGACATAGAACAATTGTGACTGAGGGAGCGATGAGAGGAGAGAAGAAGAGAGGTGGAAAGGGCAGGAAGAGGAGGGAAGGGAGAAGAGAACAGAGTGTGAGGGGAGAAGGAAGAGAAGAGAATGGGAGGAAAGGGAATTGAGTGGAGGGGAAAAAGGAAGAGAGAAGATAAAGAGAAAGAAGCATGAAATCAGATAGTCCCTCTTGTGTGCCAGGACTGTATTCTCCTGGTCCCAGTTCAGCTACTTTATATTCCCCATCTGACCTGCTCTCCACGTCGTGGATGGTGTCGGGGAGTGGGGAGTCTCTAGTCTCCATCAGGAAGCAGGAGAAGAAACCGGCCACAATCGGGGTGACCCCAAAGATCAGGGGGAGGATGGAAGAGGAGAAATCCCCTGTCAGGTGAAGGACGGATGCCACAGCAGAGCCCAGCCGGGCATTCATGGCGCTGAAGCCCATTCCAGTCTGTCTGCGAGGGACAGAATGATGGTGACGCTCTGCTATTCCTGTGCTGATCCCCCCACATGTAGTTCTGTCACTGTATCTGCAGCCCTCTCTGCTAACTCTATGCTGACCCTATACACAGGTCTGCCAGTGCCCCTCCATCCTGCCCTGCAGTCCTCCCTGCTATTCTTGTACAGACCACTACACACAACTGCATATCTCTCTGCTGTTCCTGTACTGATTCCCCACACTTACACATTCACTACACCTCCCTTTCTCCCAGCCCTCCCACACTGAGGTTACCTAATTTCTGTGGGGTACAGCTCTCCTGTGTACAGGTACATGCATGTAAGGGAACACGCCAGTAAAGCTTTCCCTGTCACTGCTAAGACTGTACACAGCATCTTCATGTCTGGGGGGAAAATAACAGGGCAAGGAATGAGTCCAACAGCTCTACAGGGTTCATATTACAGGCTCTGCGACTGCGAGAGCTAATTGGTCAGAGCAATAAGTGATCTCAAAGTTCTGCGAGGGCAGAATAAGAAGCTGTAAGATCCTAAGGAATGTAGTTAAGAGTTAGTAGCTCTAAAGAAGATGGGTTAGAAGCAGACAGTTTCTTAGGGTGGTATTAAGAGTCAATACCTTTACAGGGGCAGAGTTCGAAGCAGAAAGCTATTGGGGTGGGGCTAGGAGCTAAGAGCTCTTTATGAAAGGGGCTAGATTGGAGCCTAAGAGCTCCTCAGGTGTGAGGCTAGAATCTGGGAGCTCTGTGGTGGCAGGGTTAAATGCTGAGAGACCCTGTGGATGTGACTATGAGCTGAGAGCTCTTTGGGAGGGAAGAGTTCCTTGGAGGCAGTATCAGAAACCAAGAACTCATCAGGGGTGGAGTTAGGAGCTGAGAGTTCCTTGGGGGTGGGTTTAGAAGCCAAGAGCTCTTTGGGGTCCCCAATAGAAGCTTAGAGTTCTTGTGACTAGAGCTAGAGGATGAGAGTTCCTTTGGGGCAGTACTAGAAGATTTGAGCTCTTCTGGTGCACAGCTAGGATCACTACATGAGCAAGATCCTTAAGGCTTAGGCGCTTCACCTTGAGGTATAAAGCCGTAGGCCACAACCATCACCCCAGCAAGGACCAGAGACATAAACTGCATGACACGCCGTCCAACAAAGGTCATCGCCACCATGACAAGTAACTTGGCTGCCACTTCCACTCCCCCAAACAGAGCCTGGGCCAGGAAGATGTTTAACCCGAAATTCTGGAGGTCCATGCTCAGCCCATAGTAGGCAAAGTTAGTGGAAAACCTGGTGGGAAATAAGGCACTTTTAAAGCATCCATCCAAAATAGGAACAAGGTATCTCAATGACAGTGACATGTTCAATGGGAAAAAGGGTTAGTCGCACAGTTTCAAAATGACCTAATGACAGTGATGTGTTACATGGCTAAAAGGGTCAGTCCCACTTAGGAAGAAAGTGACCTGATGACCATGATATGTTTAATTAATTTACCATATGGACAGAAAGAAGGGGAGACAATACAATAAATTAATGGCAGAAGTGGCATCCATCATGTCTTAGGGACTTACCAAACCAAGATAAGGCAGAGGGAGATGCGTCTCATAGCCGGGGTGCGAACCAGGTCCATGACAGAATGAGAGGACCTTATTTCTAGAATTTCCTTATGCATCTCAAACCGTAGCATCTGCAGAATAAAAAATTTCAGAGGATGCCAGCAAATAAACAGGGTAGTAATACACGGGACTAAAAGCGATAAATAACAAAAGACACCTGGAAGGTAGTCAATAGCTCAACCAAAATCTCCATTCATCAAACCATCTTGGCCCTAGAGATATTTATTCTGTGTATTTACCTCTGCGGTCAGCTTCTCTCCCTCCTCCCACTTCCTGTTGAGACGGGCAGCCTTGCGCAGATTTTTCAAAGCCTGGTGGGGTCTGTCTCGGAGGATGAGCCAGCGTGCGGATTCTGGTAGCCACCTAAATCATGGTCAGAGGGGGTTAGGAATAAAAAACAATGGCCCACTCAAAATTAGCCCCCTCTTCACTACTGCCTTACAATTTCCCCTGTCCCCTCCAACTTTATGAAAGGTGATGCGTACTCTGAGATGCTCCAATAACCAGGTGGAACGTAGGGGAGATTGTCATCTTGAATGGGCACATACCAGGAATAGATGAAGAAGATGCAGAAGGGAGCAGAGACCGCAAACTGTAACCAACGCCAGTCTCGGATCTTGAATGCTACTGCGGCAAGCGCAATCTGTCCAAGCGAGTATGAGAAGCCAAAAAAATTCCCTGCCAGCGTCCGACCCCATTTAGGCATCCACTCCAAGACTGATGAAAGGAGAGAGCGTTATTCTACCAAATACAATTCCTAGCATTTATCCCACCGCTGACACAAATTGTCAGCTACTTTGTCTAATATAATGCAGGACTGAGAGATTATCTGAATGCCTCATTCAGCAGAGCTGAATAGCTTAGCCACTAGTGGTACCTTTTTGTATGTTTTGTGGTATGTATCCCACGATTATCACCAATTCAAAGCTCCAACGTGGCTCTTTTCTGACCTCTTCTATCAATCACTTGTAAGAATCCCATGTGTGTGTTGCTGTCTCAACACATAAAAGCTATCCTTATTAACTTTAAACAATCCTGCGACTGAGACACTCGTATTACATACAAAGAAGATGCCACTCACCCTGTTAACTTATATTAGAAATTCCGAACGTGAGACGTACTCTTATCAGATAAGAAGAAAGGGCCACTGACCCTCTGACCTTATATATCACTTTTAGTAACCCTACATAGTACAATTCAGGTTCAATATTCCCCTCGGTTTGAGATCTTACAATCTAATCTGAGAACTCACTCAGGGAGATGGTGTTGACGGTGATGGCTGACGATGCCACGCCGCAGAGGAAGCGGAAGGCGCAATAGGCATCGAAGGAGGGCAGGAATGCCGCGCAGCTGCCAGCAATGCCCATCTGGAGGTAGGACCATGTCAGGATCTCCATCCGGCCCAATCTGAGGAGAGAGCGGGCTTACCAAGGTGGGCATGGTCAGGGGTACATTGCCCGGCACCACTGGGGCTGGGACACAGGTACAGAGCCTGGCACCTCTAAGACTGACACAGTACGGAGGATACAGAGCATGGCATCTGTAGGGCTGACATAGGGATACAGAGCCAGGCACCTCCAAGGCTGTCACAGGGATAGAGAACCTGAGACTTTTGGGGCAGGACACAGAGAAACTCGCAACTCTAGGGTTGGATAGCAGAGGGTAAACTAGCAGAGTAAGGAGCCTGGCACCCCTAGTACTGAATTATATGAATAACCTTAAATCACTCACCTGTCAGCCAGACTGCCAAATACAAGGGCCCCCAAAAACACCCCCGTCATGTAAATGGCATGTGCCACCTGCTTCCAGGAGTGTTGGTTACAAACCAGGTTCCACTGCAAGAATAAGGGTGTATGTATTACAATTATAATTATTAAATAAGGAGGAGTGGCTCAGTGAGAAAAGACACTGACTGGTACTGAGTTTTAATTCCCAGTGTCGGCTCCTTGGGACCTCGGGCAAGTCACTTTATCTCCCTGTGCCTCAGGCACCAAAAAAAAATTGTAAAGTCCACAGGGACATGTGCCTGCAAAATGTCTCTGTAAAGCACTACGTAAGCTATACAAGAACATGTTGTTATTATTAATTCATTATCTTTATACATTAGATATTAACCCAGGATTGCCTGATCCTGTCCCTGTTACTCTGCAGTCAGGAGGTCCCATTATATTAGATATAAACCCTGAACTCTATCTGAGCCTGTTCTGATCATCTGCAATCAGGTGGTCACCCTACATTACATATAACATCAGGACTGTCTGAGCCTGTTCTGATAATCTGGAGTCAGGAGATAACCCTACATTAGATAGAAAATGCAGGACTGTCTGAGACTGTCCCTGAAAATCTAGAATCAGAAGGTCACACTATATTATATATACACCCAGGACTGTCTGAGACTGTCCCTGATAACTGGTCTCAGTCCTACAGTACCTCGGTAGTGATGGTTGAGGAGAATACACTCTGATCATAGGTCCACCCTTCTCTGCAAGACTCTGTACCCATCTCTCTCCAGCCCTTGACCGTTGCGTTGGGGAGAAAGTGCCAGCTCGGGGTCACTCTGTATTGGATGCACCTCTCGGGTCTCTGGTACTGGTCCAGTGGGATGAACTTCATGAGCTCTGCTCGGTCTAGATCCTTGGTGGAGTTGATTTCATGTTGCCGGGCAAGTCTGGAGGGGATCCGACAGTGGTGAGCAGGCACCGCCCCAGTGAAGTTCTGGAGGAGGTTATGGGTAGTTATCAGGGCCACAGGTACCAAAAGTAGAATGGTGTGCAATATTTGAAAACACCCAACGCCACCCAGAGACTCCAGGATATCATTGAAAGCCATGGCTGTCCAACTAGTGAGGGCACCTTCCAATCTATATCGCAAAGGGCTTTCCACGGACAGTTATGCTGATAGTCATTTAATCTTGAATTTCATCCCAAACTGGGCTAGAAGTCTACAGTGGCACCATTCAAATGTGTATCCTGACCAAGTAAAAGGCTACAATGGGTCAAGTTGTCCTGGAGATTGTTGAGAATTCTAGAGTATCTTCACCCTAGTTAGAAAACCTAAAATCTCATAGATTCGTTATCTGTAGGTTGATTGAGATACTCTGTTCTCTGTCTTCCAAACCCCCCTCTCTCTGTCTCTCTCTCTCTCTTCTCTCTCTCTCTTCTCACTCTCCCACTCTCTCTGTCCTCTCCTCTTCTATTACAGTGACTCTCGCTCTGTATTGTTTTCTCTCTCACACCTCTGTCACACCTCTTTATGTTTCTGTCTCTCTCTCTCTGATATCTCTGACCTTCTCTCTCTCCCTCTCTCTTTGCTCCCCCTTTGCTCTGCATTTCTATGAAATACTGATCCTCCCAGCGTTGGCTGATGTTCCCCTTTTCTTATCCCCATTCTTTGTTCTTTCCATAATGAAACTCCAGGAATGTCCCCAGCACCCTCAGTATAACACTCTGTCCAAAAGTGTTTTGAAATACCCGTCTCTCGCCTGGGCAAGAGAAGCCACAGCTGGCACAGCCCGGACCCAATGATACAAAGAGTTAAGTCAAAGTATTTTTGGCTCCTTTGTTTACAGGAGGAAGCTGGAAGATGCCACCACTAAAATGCTTTTGCCAACCACATGATTCTGCTAGATCAATGGTTTCTTGGCATGTGCCCAGCTCCTCCTCATGTGCCAGTCTCTGCAGCCACACACATGGCATAAAGTGATGGGCAACAGGTTATTGGAAAACTAGACTATAATCCTTCAACATATTTTCCTTCCTCTCAAAACTCCTTTTTCTTTCCAATTCCCTCTCTCGTTTCTTTCTCTATCTCTCCCTCACTATCTTTCTCTAACGCTTAATTTAATCTTCCTCCATTCTCTCTCTCTCTCTCTCTCTCTCTCTCTCTCTCGTCATTCTCATTTCTTCTTTCTTTCCACCATTCACCATTTTCTTCAGATCTTTCACTCATCTCCATCCTCTCTGTCTCTCTCTCGTCTCCCTCACTCTCTGTTCATCTTTCTCTCCCCCCTCTCTCCCACCCCCTCCTCTCACTCCCACCTCCCCTTTCCCCCCTATCTCCCCTTCCCCTATCCCCCTCTCTCCCTATCCCCCTCCCCTCTCTCCCTCCCCCCTCTTCCTTCCCCCCTTCTTCCTTCCCCCCTCCCCTCTTTCTCTCCCACCTCTCTCTCCCCCTCCCCTCTCTGTCTCCCCTCTCTGTCCCCCCTCCCCTCCCTCCTTCTCCCCTCTCTCCCCTCCCTATCTCTCCCCCCTCCTCTCTCCTCTCTCTCTCTCCCTCCCTCCCCACCTCTCTCTATCACCCCTCTCCCCTCTCTCTCTCCCCCCTCTTTGTCTCCCAGTCCCGCTCCTCATGGGAATGCTGCTTATCTGGATGAGGCTGGTTTGAAGACTGGCTGCAAAGCCCAGACAATGAAACTGTCCCACGGTGAGAATCCGGCACACGCTGTACTGTACCCTTATCCATAGTCACTGTGAGAAAGTCGTTAAATGATGTCTCCTACACTAAAACCCATCACAAGCTGGCATATTCCCCATTCCCAATAAAAGGCCCATTTATACTCATCTGAATACAGTACTCATTCAATTAAGTAGTTGTGCATACGTTTTAATTATGTTTATTTATAAGGCGCTGACATTTAGTAGGGCAGCACATAATGTAAAAGGGAGCTATCAGTCTGTGCCTCCCCCCGCAGGGTGACACAGACAGAAGGGAGCTATGAGTCTGTTCCTCCACCCGCAGGGTGACACAGGGACACAGACAGAAGGGAGCTATGAGTCTGTCCCTCCCCCCACAGGGTGACACAGGGACACAGACAGAAGGGAGCTATGAGTCTGTCCCTCCCCCCACAGGGTGACACAGGGACACAGACAGAAGGGAGCTATGAGTCTATCCCTCCCCCTGCAGGGTGACACAGTGACACAGACAGAAGGGAGCTATGAGTCTGTCCCTCCCCCTGCAGGGTGACACAGTGACACAGGCAGAAGGGAGCTATGAGTCTGTCCCTCCCCCCGAAGGGTGACGCAGTGACACAGACAGAAGGGAGCTATGAGTCTGTCCCTCCCCCCGCAGGGTGACACAGTGACACAGGCAGAAGGGAGCTACGAGTCTGTCCCTCCCCCTGCAGAGTGACACAGTGACACAGACAGAAGGGAGCTATGAGTCTGTCCCTCCTCCTGCAGGGTGACACAGTGACACAGACAGAATGGAGCTATGAGTCTGTCCCTCCCCCCGAAGGGTGACGCAGTGACACAGACAGAAGGGAGCTATGAGTCTGTCCCTCCCCCCGCAGGGTGACACAGTGACACAGGCAGAAGGGAGCTACGAGTCTGTCCCTCCCCCTGCAGAGTGACACAGTGACACAGACAGAAGGGAGCTATGAGTCTGTCCCTCCCCCTGCAGGGTGACACAGTGACACAGACAGAATGGAGCTATGAGTCTGTCCCTCCCCCCACAGGGTGACACAGGGACACAGACAGAAGGGAGCTATGAGTCTGTCCCTCCCCCCACAGGGTGACACAGGGACACAGACAGAAGGGAGCTATGAGTCTGTCCCTGCCCCCCCCACCCCAGGGTGACACAGGGACACAGACAGAATGGAGCTATGAGTCTGTCCCTCCCCCCTCAGGGTGACACAGGGACACAGACAGAAGGGAGCTATGAGTCTGTCCCTCCCCCCGCAGGGTGACACAGGGACACAGACAGAAGGGAGCTATGTGTCCGTCCCTCCCCCGCAGGGTGACACAGGGACACAGACAGAAGGGAGCTATGAGTCTGTCCCTCCCCCCCTCAAGGTGACACAGTGACACAGGCAGAAGGGAGCTATGAGTCTGCCCCTCCCACCGCAGGGTGGCACAGTGATACAGACAGAAGGGAGCTATGTGTCTGTCCCTCCCCCCGCAGGGTGACACAGGGACACAGACAGAAGGGAGCTATGAGTCTTTCCCTCCCCCCGTAGGGTGACACAGTGATAGAGACAGAAGGGAGCTAGGAGTCTGTCCCTCCCCCCGCAGGGTGACGCAGTGACACAGACAGAAGGGAGCTATGAGTCTGTCCCTCCCCCTGCAGAGTGACACAGTGACACAGACAGAATGGAGCTATGAGTCTGTCCCTCCCCCCACAGGGTGACACAGACAGAAGGAAGCTATGAGTCTGTCCCTCCCCCCGCAGGGTGACACAGTGACACAGACAGAAGGGAGCTATGAGTCTGTCCCTCCCCCTGCAGGGTGACACAGACAGAAGGGCGCTATGAGTCTGTCCCTCCCCCACAGGGTGACATAGTGACACAGACAGAAGGGAGCTATGAGTCTGCCCCTCCTCCTGCAGGGTGACACAGTGACACAGACAGAAGGGAGCTGTGAGTCTCCCTCCCCCCGCAGGGTGACACACTGACACAGACAGAAGGGAGCTATGAGTCTGTCCCTCCCTCCGCAGGGTGACACAATGACACAGACAGAAGGGAGCTATGAGTCTGTCCCTCCCCCCCCGCAGGGTGACACAGTGACACAGACAGAAGGGAGCTATGAGTCTGTCCCTCCCCCTGCAGGGTGACACAGTGACACAGACAGAAGGGAGCTATGAGTCTGTCCCTCCCCCCGCAGGGTGACACAGTGACACAGACAGAAGGGAGCTATGAGTCTGTCCCTCCCCCCGCAGGGTGACACAGTGATACAGACAGAAGGGAGATATGAGTCTGTCCCTCCCCCCCGCAGGATGACACAGTGACACAGACAGAAGGGAGCTATGAGTCTGTTCCCCCCCCCCCCCCCCGCAGGGTGACACAGACAGAAGGGAGCTATGAGTCTGTCCCTCCCCCCGCAGGGTGACACAGTGACACAGGCAGAAGGGAGCTATGAGTCTGTCCCTCCCCCCACAGGGTGACACAGGGACACAGACAGAAGGGAGCTATGAGTCTGTCCCTCCCCCCCTCAAGGTGACACAGTGACACAGACAGAAGGGAGCTATGAGTCTGTCCCTCCCCCTGCAGGGTGACACAGTGACACAGGCAGAAGGGAGCTATGAGTCTGCCCCTCCCCCCGCAGGGTGACACAGGGACACAGACAGAAGGGAGCTATGAGTCTGTCCCTCCCCCCACAGGGTGACACAGGGACACAGGCAGAAGGGAGCTATGAGTCTGCCCCTCCCCCCGCAGGGTGACACAGGGACACAGACAGAAGGGAGCTATGAGTCTGTCCCTCCCCCCACAGGGTGACACAGGGACACAGACAGAAGGGAGCTATGAGTCTGTCCCTCCCCCCCTCAAGGTGACACAGTGACACAGACAGAAGGGAGCTATGAGTCTGTCCCTCCCCCTGCAGGGTGACACAGTGACACAGGCAGAAGGGAGCTATGAGTCTGCCCCTCCCACCGCAGGGTGGCACAGTGATACAGACAGAAGGGAGCTATGTGTCTGTCCCTCCCCCCGCAGGGTGACACAGGGACACAGACAGAAGGGAACTATGAGTCTGTCCCTCCCCCCGTAGGGTGACACAGTGATAGAGACAAAAGGGAGCTAGGAGTCTGTCCCTCCCCCCGCAGGGTGACGCAGTGACACAGACAGAAGGGAGCTATAAGTCTGTCCCTCCCCCTGCAGAGTGACACAGTGACACAGACAGAATGGAGCTATGAGTCTGTCCCTCCCCCCACAGGGTGACACAGATAGAAGGAAGCTATGAGTCTGTCCCTCCCCCCGCAGGGTTACACAGTGACACAGACAGAAGGGAGCTATGAGTCTGTCCCTCCCCCTGCAGGGTGACATAGTGACACAGACAGAAGGGAGCTATGAGTCTGCCCCTCCTCCTGCAGGGTGACATAGTGACACAGACAGAAGGGAGCTGTGAGTCTCCCTCCCCCCGCAGGGTGACACACTGACACAGACAGAAGGGAGCTATGAGTCTGTCCCTCCCTCCGCAGGGTGACACAATGACACAGACAGAAGGAAGCTATGAGTCTGTCCCTCCCCCCGCAGGGTGACACAGTGACACAGGCAGAAGGGAGCTATGAGTCTGTCCCTCCCCCCCGCAGGGTGACACAGTGACACAGACAGAAGGGAGCTATGAGTCTGTCCCTCCCCCTGCAGGGTGACACAGTGACACAGACAGAAGGGAGCTATGAGTCTGTCCCTCCTCCCGCAGGGTGACACAGTGATACAGACAGAAGGGAGATATGAGTCTGTCCCTCCCCCCCGCAGGATGACACAGTGACACAGACAGAAGGGAGCTATGAGTCTGTTCCCCCCCCCCCCCGCAGGGTGACACAGACAGAAGGGAGCTATGAGTCTGTCCCTCCCCCCGCAGGGTGACACAGTGACACAGGCAGAAGGGAGCTATGAGTCTGTCCCTCCCCCCCCGCAGGGTGACACAGTGACACAGACAGAAGGGAGCTATGAGTCTGTCCCTCCCCCTGCAGGGTGACACAGTGACACAGACAGAATGGAGCTATGAGTCTGTCCCTCCCCCCACAGGGTGACACAGGGACACAGACAGAAGGGAGCTATGAGTCTGTCCCTCCCCCCACAGGGTGACACAGGGACACAGACAGAAGGGAGCTATGAGTCTGTCCCTCCCCCCCCCACCCCAGGGTGACACAGGGACACAGACAGAATGGAGCTATGAGTCTGTCCCTCCCCCCTCAGGGTGACACAGGGACACAGACAGAAGGGAGCTATGAGTCTGTCCCTCCCCCCGCAGGGTGACACAGGGACACAGACAGAAGGGAGCTATGAGTCTGTCCCTCCCCCCCTCAAGGTGACACAGTGACACAGGCAGAAGGGAGCTATGAGTCTGCCCCTCCCACCGCAGGGTGGCACAGTGATACAGACAGAAGGGAGCTATGTGTCTGTCCCTCCCCCCGCAGGGTGACACAGGGACACAGACAGAAGGGAGCTATGAGTCTTTCCCTCCCCCCGTAGGGTGACACAGTGATAGAGACAGAAGGGAGCTAGGAGTCTGTCCCTCCCCCCGCAGGGTGACGCAGTGACACAGACAGAAGGGAGCTATGAGTCTGTCCCTCCCCCTGCAGAGTGACACAGTGACACAGACAGAATGGAGCTATGAGTCTGTCCCTCCCCCCACAGGGTGACACAGACAGAAGGAAGCTATGAGTCTGTCCCTCCCCCCGCAGGGTGACACAGTGACACAGACAGAAGGGAGCTATGAGTCTGTCCCTCCCCCTGCAGGGTGACACAGACAGAAGGGCGCTATGAGTCTGTCCCTCCCCCACAGGGTGACATAGTGACACAGACAGAAGGGAGCTATGAGTCTGCCCCTCCTCCTGCAGGGTGACACAGTGACACAGACAGAAGGGAGCTGTGAGTCTCCCTCCCCCCGCAGGGTGACACACTGACACAGACAGAAGGGAGCTATGAGTCTGTCCCTCCCTCCGCAGGGTGACACAATGACACAGACAGAAGGGAGCTATGAGTCTGTCCCTCCCCCCCCGCAGGGTGACACAGTGACACAGACAGAAGGGAGCTATGAGTCTGTCCCTCCCCCTGCAGGGTGACACAGTGACACAGACAGAAGGGAGCTATGAGTCTGTCCCTCCCCCCGCAGGGTGACACAGTGACACAGACAGAAGGGAGCTATGAGTCTGTCCCTCCCCCCGCAGGGTGACACAGTGATACAGACAGAAGGGAGATATGAGTCTGTCCCTCCCCCCCGCAGGATGACACAGTGACACAGACAGAAGGGAGCTATGAGTCTGTTCCCCCCCCCCCGCAGGGTGACACAGACAGAAGGGAGCTATGAGTCTGTCCCTCCCCCCGCAGGGTGACACAGTGACACAGGCAGAAGGGAGCTATGAGTCTGTCCCTCCCCCCACAGGGTGACACAGGGACACAGACAGAAGGGAGCTATGAGTCTGTCCCTCCCCCCCTCAAGGTGACACAGTGACACAGACAGAAGGGAGCTATGAGTCTGTCCCTCCCCCTGCAGGGTGACACAGTGACACAGGCAGAAGGGAGCTATGAGTCTGCCCCTCCCCCCGCAGGGTGACACAGGGACACAGACAGAAGGGAGCTATGAGTCTGTCCCTCCCCCCACAGGGTGACACAGGGACACAGGCAGAAGGGAGCTATGAGTCTGCCCCTCCCCCCGCAGGGTGACACAGGGACACAGACAGAAGGGAGCTATGAGTCTGTCCCTCCCCCCACAGGGTGACACAGGGACACAGACAGAAGGGAGCTATGAGTCTGTCCCTCCCCCCTTCAAGGTGACACAGTGACACAGACAGAAGGGAGCTATGAGTCTGTCCCTCCCCCTGCAGGGTGACACAGTGACACAGGCAGAAGGGAGCTATGAGTCTGCCCCTCCCACCGCAGGGTGGCACAGTGATACAGACAGAAGGGAGCTATGTGTCTGTCCCTCCCCCCGCAGGGTGACACAGGGACACAGACAGAAGGGAACTATGAGTCTGTCCCTCCCCCCGTAGGGTGACACAGTGATAGAGACAAAAGGGAGCTAGGAGTCTGTCCCTCCCCCCGCAGGGTGACGCAGTGACACAGACAGAAGGGAGCTATAAGTCTGTCCCTCCCCCTGCAGAGTGACACAGTGACACAGACAGAATGGAGCTATGAGTCTGTCCCTCCCCCCACAGGGTGACACAGATAGAAGGAAGCTATGAGTCTGTCCCTCCCCCCGCAGGGTGACACAGTGACACAGACAGAAGGGAGCTATGAGTCTGTCCCTCCCCCTGCAGGGTGACATAGTGACACAGACAGAAGGGAGCTATGAGTCTGCCCCTCCTCCTGCAGGGTGACACAGTGACACAGACAGAAGGGAGCTGTGAGTCTCCCTCCCCCCGCAGGGTGACACACTGACACAGACAGAAGGGAGCTATGAGTCTGTCCCTCCCTCCGCAGGGTGACACAATGACACAGACAGAAGGAAGCTATGAGTCTGTCCCTCCCCCCGCAGGGTGACACAGTGACACAGGCAGAAGGGAGCTATGAGTCTGTCCCTCCCCCCCGCAGGGTGACACAGTGACACAGACAGAAGGGAGCTATGAATCTGTCCCTCCCCCTGCAGGGTGACACAGTGACACAGACAGAAGGGAGCTATGAGTCTGTCCCTCCTCCCGCAGGGTGACACAGTGATACAGACAGAAGGGAGATATGAGTCTGTCCCTCCCCCCCGCAGGATGACACAGTGACACAGACAGAAGGGAGCTATGAGTCTGTTCCCCCCCCCCCCCCCCCCCCCGCAGGGTGACACAGACAGAAGGGAGCTATGAGTCTGTCCCTCCCCCCGCAGGGTGACACAGTGACACAGGCAGAAGGGAGCTATGAGTCTGTCCCTCCCCCCCCGCAGGGTGACACAGTGACACAGACAGAAGGGAGCTATGAGTCTGTCCCTCCCCCTGCAGGGTGACACAGTGACACAGACAGAAGGGAGCTATGAGTCTGTCCCTCCTCCCGCAGGGTGACACAGTGACACAGACAGAAGGGAGCTATGAGTATGTCCCTCCCCCCGCAGGGTGACACAGTGATACAGACAGAAGGGAGATATGAGTCTGTCCCTCCCCCCCGCAGGATGACACAGTGACACAGACAGAAGGGAGCTATGAGTCTGTTCCCCTCCCCCCCCCCCCCCGCAGGGTGACACAGACAGAAGGGAGCTATGAGTCTGTCCCTCCCCCCGCAGGGTGACACACTGACACAGACAGAAAGGAGCTATGAGACTGTTCCTCCCCCGCAGGGTGACACACTGACACAGAAGGGAGCTATGACCCATGCAGTGTGTCCCTCCCAATTTAATAAGGAGAATTACAATGAGAGATAGTCATGCATGTCCCAGTTATTAGCAGTATGATGACAGATAGCCATGCATGTCCCAGTTATTAGCAGTATGATGACAGATAGCCATGCCTGTCCCAGTTATTAGCAGTATGGTGACAGATAGCCATGCATGTCCCAGTTATTAGCAGTATGATGACAGATTGCCATGCATGTCCCATTGAGGACTAGAATTGGAATTAGAAGTGTATGCCACGGTAAGTAATAAAATATCACATTGAGGAATTACATTAGAAATAGCCATGCATGATCAGCAGGAAGAGAGCTATGCATGATCAGCAGGAAGAGAGCTATGCATGATCAGCAGGAAGAGAGCTATGCATGATCTGCAGGAAGAGAGCTATGCATGATCTGCAGGAAGAGAGCTATGCATGATCAGCAGGAAGAGAGCTATGCATGATCAGCAGGAAGAGAGCTATGCATGATCAGCAGGAAGAGAGCTATGCATGATCAGCAGGAAGAGAGCTATGCATGATCAGCAGGAAGAGAGCTATGCATGATCAGCAGGAAGAGAACTATGCATGATCTGCAGGAAGAGAGCTATGCATGATCTGCAGGAAGAGAGCTATGCATGACATGTCCCTGTGATCATCAGGATGACAGATACACATCCATGTCAATGGGATTAGAAGGATGACCGGTAGCCCAGTGAGCCCAGTGAGCCCAGTGATCAGAAGGATGTCAGATACACATGAATGTCCATGCATGATATGTCCCTATGATCAGCAGAATGACAGATAGCCATGGACACCGTCCTGCCTGCACCAGATATCTGTCATTAGATTTGCAAGCTCTCCGTGGCAGAGCATCAGCTGGGGCTGACATTATACACATTGGCACAGCATTGAATGACTAGCGCACATCATCTGTTGGCGCCTGAGGGAACCGTAGCGATTTGTGTGTCTGCAGACAGCGGTAGAGAATTTATAGTGTTGTATTATTGACCCTTATGAAGGCTTTAATGTGCTGAAACGTTGGTCTGACACAATGTACAAAATATAGCTTTAAGATTAGTCAACATCTGAGTTGGAGTCTAGGGACATCATTATCCTGAAGCCAGGGTCACGAATGGTGTGTGAATGACTCCAGGTAGCTTAACTCGTGTCTCACCTCTTCCAAAGCACAGACAAGTCCTTTTCTCTTTCTTGGTTTTATTGAGGGAAAACACAGGGAGATAGGTGCTTGTAGATGGAGTGTGGGGAGAGAGGGCTTCTCTGTCTGCTGTGCAGTGTATCAATGATGAGACAGTGTAAAACAAAAAGGCCTTGCTGGGGTGATAGCAGGCAGTTACTCACTCAGAGTCCAGGGTCAAAAGGAAATGAGGAGTAAGGGTCACACTAGATAGGAAGTGGGACTATACTAACTGTCAGCAAGGACAGGGGGGTAGGAATAGCCCACTCTCAGCTAGGAGAATATGAGCTGCAGGCAACCAACACAGGCTGTGTAAACAACATGTTGCAATAATGTTGCATTTTACATACAGCGTTGCTGCTGGGACAGGGGAAACTGACAGGCAACTAAAGAAGGGAGAAATGAATCCCATAACTAAAGGGGAAGACAGAGGAATATGGAATCTAGTTCCAGGACAATCATCTTTTTCTTTGCAGCGTCACAGGATCCCACTTCTGACACCAATCCCTCACTGGATTGCTGATGGCTGGTTCATTTCCAGAACCCAAATGCAAAGAAGTAAACTTGGCAGACAATGTTTGACCTTGGAGGAGAGAGTTAATGCAGCACATAATATAGTATCTTACATAGATACATCTATGCTGCTATTCTGTTTAAACCTTTGAGCTTGCTTAGGAGAGATTACAACTAATAATATTAATGCTTGGCAAAGAGCTGACACTAACTATTGTTCTATCATTTTTACTTTAGAGGGTCCCTCCCTTGGTCTGTATCAATATTTTTCAGTAGAACCCTGGAATGTGAAAGCAGCAAGGATCAGGCTGGGTACAGAGCCGGGAGACTAGTCACTCAAGGTCTCTGATAACGAGAGAGACATATTATAATAACAGAGTCATTATTTCGTTACAGTTAAAATAGTTTTCAGAGAATGTTCCAGGACAGAACTTTAACAGACCACAGAAACTATTGCTATTGATTATGGTGTGTGGCCTATCTGCATGACAATTTGATGTAAATCAGATAGTAATGGACAGTGTATACTTTTGATTGCCTTAATACATTTCCTTGTAACAGTATTTCCATCCCGCTGTTACCCTGCACTTTTAGTGAAGTTATAACGTTCTAAACTGTGATAGAACCTACTCCAGATTTGTTATGGTTTAGCTTTTATTCCCATTACATTGGGCTAACTCTTTCTCTCTGACATTATTGAGTCTTGACTATTTTTTACTAAACCAGCAGTGGAGTGGGTGTGTCGGCATCCATATTGGCAATTAATTGATTATTGCTAATAGTGAAGCATATATCTTCGATAGTGGGCAGGTAGGAAAATGGAAACGGTGATATAGAGATGACATGAATGCCCTGTTATAAGCCATCAACCTCTCACAGCCTGAAGTCAACTTAGAGTTTATTGGAGGTTGCAAAACCTTTGAAGAAACAAACATGAAACCATTCAGATTGCTGTTTCCTAATGGGATGTATCCCACATATTAAAGAGCTGAGTGTTCGTGTGCACAGGTACACAATGAAGACATTTTTTTAAGGTGAAATTAAAATAAGGCTTTATTACCTGTTCCTTTTAAACAATACAGCAAACAAAAATATACATAAAACAACAAACACCTATCCCTGTGTAAGGGCTAACTTACTTCCCCAGTCCCTCTCTGCAAGGCTGGGTGGGGGGGGGGGGGGCGGGGGAGGGGAAAGCCCTTAAATCAATTATCACTCCAAAGTCTCAGCGGTACCTTAACGCAGGTGGCCCTTCAGGTCAGTGGTGTCCCGGTAGGTGTCTGCTTGAGGGTCCAGGCATGAGGTCTGGTCCCCTTTTGTCTTGCTCTCAGAACACAGCCATCCTTTCCCTTTTGGCAGCTCCATTGTGAGCTAAGGAATCTCTTTCCTGTGTCTCAGACCAGGCTATTTCTAAAAATCCTAATCAGACGGGTAGAGTCTGGTTGATTGCCTGTGTACAATTAACCAACACAAAGCTGGATTTAGAGGCAGTTTCTCTCCAGCAGTGATAAGTCCCTGTTACAGTTAGTTTTACATAGTATAGAGGAGTCCATATTAGTGTTAGCCTCCTTGCCCGGCTCTAAAGGAGTTTACATTGAGTTCGGCCAAAGTTTGCGCTACCTGGGAATGTGTGTGTGTTAATCAATTTCTGACTGGAAACAGTCAAATGGAGGTAGGTGGAACACCCCTCCCCACCTTTTTAACTTGGGAGGTCCTGGCTATTTGCTGAATGGACAGGACTGACAGCAGTTCCTTCCCTTCATACAGAGGTAACAGGAAGGGTTCACAGCTTTAGTGCTAGGACCTGCATTTTTGGTTTACCTTGACGTTGGTATGCAGGCTTACGACGCTTTGGCCAAAGGGTTTAACTAAATAACCAAGTTATTACTATTATTATTCAAGTATTTATACTTTATACTCATTACCATATATGTTTTGTCAATTGGATGTAGCATTGGGCACCCTGTCTTCTGTTGTACGTATACATTTGCCGCGCTCAGTAGTACTCATTTTGGCATAAATATATATTCATGATGTGGTGGATGTAGGAGTTTGAGCTATCTGGGAATGTGTGTTATATATATTACTAGCTGATATACCCGGCGTTGCCCGGGATGTAAATCCGTAATAGGTAGTATTATTTATAAATCGTGGAACAATAGGTGACTATTTGTTGTAAAGGTTGGATAATAATGTTGAAAAGAAAGATGGAAGAAAATGTAATACGATGTTGTATAAAAATGGTTTATTGTAAACACACCACAGTACAATGTATATTTTGGTGACATAAGTGATGTGAAAATGTGAGGCGTGTGTCCTGCTAGGGTGTGAGTGTGTGTGAGGCGGCAGGTGGGTGTTCAGTACGGGTGGCGCGTGGGTAGTGAGTGCTGGCTGTGGGTCGGGGTCCTGCTAGGGTGTGAGGCGGCGGGTGTGTGGCGAGTGCAGGTGACAGCTGGTCAGTCATATTGTTGCGTAGGGGCAGGATGCGGCAGGTGTGTGTCGAGTGTGTGGGGTGGGTGAGAGGCGGCGGGTGTCTGTCGAGTGTGGCGGGTGTTTGTTGAGTGCGTGCGGCGGCTGTGTGGCGCAGGGGTGTAAGCGGTGGGTGGGTGAAAGGCAGAAGTGCGGGTGGGCGAAAGGCAGAGGCGGGAGGGCGGACGAAAGGCGTTGAAGGAGGGGAGGTGAGGTCGGAGGGGTGGTGAGGGGGGGGTGGGGGGTGGTGGTGGGCAGTGGTGAGGGGAGATGAAGGGGGGGCAGAGGGGAGGTGAAGGGGGGGCGGAGGGGAGGTCGGAGGGGAGGTGAGGAGGATGGGTGGTGAGGGGGGGTGGTGGGGGATGGTGAGGGGAGGTGAAGGGGGGGCGGAGGGGAGGTGAAGGGGGGCTGGAGGGGAGGTGAAGAGGGGTGGAGGGGAGGTGAAGGGGAGGTGAAGGGGGGGAGGTGGAGGGGGGGAGGTGGAGGGGGGGTGGAGGGGGGTGGAGGGGGGGTGGAGGGGAGGTGGAGGGGAGGTGGAGGGGAGGTGGAGGGGATGTGGAAGGGAGGGGAAGTGGAGTGAGGGGAGGTGAAGGGGGGTGAGGGGAGGTGAAGGGGGGGTGAGGGGAGGTGAAGGGGGGGGAGGGGAGGTGAAGGGGGGTGAGGGGAGGTGAAGGCCGCTCACTCACCTGTCCGGCCGCTCACTCACCCGTCCGGCAGCTCCCACGTGGATCTGAGGCGGGAGGCAGCGTGTTGTGGCCGCTCCCCCGCTGTGTCCCGGGCGCTCGCTCCGATCCCCTGCTGACTGTAGCGGCGCCGGGGGGCAGGGAAAGCGCGGGAAACAGGGAGAGGCGGAGGAAGAGGCGGAGCCTCCGGGACCGGCAGGTAAGAGAGCGGGAGATGTGCTGCTAACACTGTGAGCCCCGCTAATGTATGTAACACCCCCCCCCCCTAGTGTGTGTGTGTCTCCTTCACTCCACCTCAGGCCAATGAGAGGTGTGCGGGGGCAGGCGGGCCAAGGGAGCAATCTCATTGGCCTGGCCCAAGGTCCAATGAAATTGCCGCTAGGGACACGGGGAGGGATACAGGGAGACACATACAGACATGGACACATAGGACACTTTCAGAAATATATAGTAAGATATATGTAGCCCCCTTTCCCTATGACTAAGGGAAACTACACGTGCTGCTGTACCTGTTTGCTCACAGGAGGTCTAAGCCTCTGCCGCTGGGAGCCTGGGGTGAGCTCTGTTTCCTATCAGTGCAGCGCCTCCACCCATGAGGGATCCCAGCATTGGCGGGATAACCCCTCACAGGACCAACCACAGTAACAAATAATACACACACAGGGTTTACTGAACACACATCAATAATAATGAACACATATATTAACTGTACCCCTGTACCCACAGTGTACACTCAATGTCCAAACACTTGGTGATTCCCCCAAAGTACTGAGGGTGCGGTGGCACCAATAACCCTGGTGTCCTTCGCAGTCAGTCTCACCCAAGTGTGAGGTAGCGCTACCCCTGGGGACCGTTGGTGCACTTATACCTTTCTGGGCACTTCTGCTTGCAGAGAGCATGCAGCAGAGAGCTGGGGGTGGAACTGAGGCAGAGAGAGCAAAGGCTGGGAGGGGGGAGGGAGAGAGAGCAGGCAGCAGAGGCTGGGGGCAGAACTGAGGCAGAGAGAGCAAAGGCTGGGAGGGGGGAGAGAGAGAGCAGGCAGCAGAGGCTGGGGGCGGAACTGAGGCAGAGAGAGCAAAGGCTGGGAGGGGGGAGGGAGAGAGAGCAGGCAGCAGAGGCTGGGGGCGGAACTGAGGCAGAGAGAGCAAAAGCTGGGAGGGGGGGGAGAGAGAGCAGGCAGCAGAGGCTGGGGGCGGAACTGAGGCAGAGATCTGCAGAGCTCTGCCAGCCCCTGTGGGGAGGAGTTACTATGCGCTGCTATGGGAAGGTATGCTGTGTGTATTTGTGTGTCAGTTTGTTATATGTGTATATGTGTATGTGTGTGTCCGTTTGCTGTGTGTGTGTATTTGTGTGTCAGTTTGTTGTGTATGTTTCAGCCTGTCAGTGTGCTTTAATGGGAACTCCTGAATCTACAGAATATGTTCACTCATAATGGGACCCCGAATAAAATGTTGAGCGGGGGCCCGCACATGTCTAACTACGCCACTGATATATACACCTGGCTGTGCTCAGTCTCTCATACCTTGTCAGAGTGCTGCGTCAGGGCAGGCTGGGCGTGGATATGCAGATAGAATAAGGATGGGCGCCAGGAACGTTTATAGCACAAACAAGAGCTTTATTCACATCCGTTGATAATCTCGCCATAGAATAGACAGACTTAAATTCAGACATTAACTGATGGCAAATAATATGGTTACCCTGGGATCACTCACTCCCACGCTGGAGAGGCACTTATGCTGGTTTCCATTATTACTGGTTAGGTTCGCAATCACCTTTGTAACATCTATAGTGCCCTACCTCAGGTGGACCATATTGGGGGACACACACTACTCTGGGATTATTATCCCATTACGGTGTTCGGCATTCTTCGTCCACACATCAGGAGTTTACTAAGGTGGAAACAAGTACTGTAACGGCGCCCAAACAATATATATATATATATATATATATATATATATATATATATATATATATATATATATATATATATACAGTGCTTGACAAATCACCAAAAAATCTACTCGCCACACAAAAAAATCTACTCGCCACCTAGTACCAAACGTGTGCTGCTTGGGCCAATATTTACTCGCCCGGGGGTTAAATCCACTTGCCCGGGGCGAGCAAATGTATAGGTTTGTCGAACACTGTATATATATATATATATATATATATATATATATATATATATATACAAAGTGACAATGCACATGCAATTTGCTACAAATGTTGCTAACACACTCTCTTGTGTATCCCGACCTCTGAGATATCTACTTTCTCTAGCTGATATGCTGATATATGTGATTTCTCTACTACAGTATCACGTTATATTTGCTATGTTTCTCTCGTTCCATGTACTGTGACCCACATCTGTTTTACATCACACATCTGAGCGGTCAGTTATCCCTATTCAGGACACTTTATGGTTGTATCAACAAGACACTTTTGTTGTCACTGTTTATGGTTGCATTAGCAACATTTGTCGCAAATTGCATGCGCATTGTCACATTGTATATATATTGTGTGGGTGTCTAACAATGGTGTGGTCTAAACCTAACCCTCTTCATCATAGTTGTTTAAGAATTGCAAACATCAATCATTTTAATTAAACCCTGAGCAAATAATGGATGGGGCTATTAAAAAATTGTGATTTAACAGACATCTGATTCAATAGATATCACCCCACTTAGAAGTTGATTTCTTAACAACCATATTGCAGTGAAACACTGTAGTTTAGCTTACAGAAATGCTGTATAAGCAAAGCCCTCATTTAACCCTTTGGGTGTTTAAAGAGTCCCCAGGGTATAAATCCACTTGGCTTCCATTTTTAATAATGTATTGACTAGATCACCTTTTCTTATTCCTAAGGAAAAGTGATCTAGTCCTTGGCATTTTGTGTGTGTAAGGTCGCCTTAGTGTACCTGATTCATGTGTCTTGCTATGGGGGTATCCAGATTATTTCTAATTGTGCCTACGTGCTCCAGGACGCGTCTCCTAAATTGGTGTGATGTTTTGCCAACGTACTTAGCACCACAGTCGCACATGGCTTAGTAAATTACCCCCACAGTCTTACAGTGGATGAATTGTTTAAAACTGTTGTTTTTAGTATTATTATAATTGTAAGATGTCTTAGAGGGGTTCACAAATTGGCATCCCCTGCATGCTCCACATGATTACGTGCCCACCGTTTTAGATCTCAGCCATGTTTCTTGTCTGGTGCCCTTGTAGTGGCTGTGTACCAGCTGGTCAGCTAGGTTTTTGTGTCGACGGTATGTGATGTAGGTGGTAGAGCTTAGAGTGTTTCTCAGATCCTCATTCTCTAAGAGGATATACCAGTGTTTGTTAAGTACACTTCAGATACTCTGCCACTGCTTATTGTATGTACCTATTTTTCTAATAGGTTGTTTTTCTTTGTTGTCTTTCTTATTCCCATACAATAGAGTGGTCCAATCCATATTTTTGGCTCTCTTGTATCCCTTGTTCACACACGCCTTACCTCTATCCAAAAATGTGTTTTTCATGATAGTGGCTTGTTCAAATGTAAGTTGTTTGGCGTCTTTTTGGTATGGACAGTAGTTTTAGAGCACCTTCTGGATTTTTGATAATCTCCAGATCTAAGAATGTTATTCTCTCAGAGTTTATCTCGCTAGTAAGTTTAAGGTTATGATTATTCTGGTTTAATTGCCTCACAAATGTATGGAACGCCTTTTCTGTGCCACTCCATAGGACCAGCACATCGTCAATATACCGTGACCAGAGTTCGATGTGTTGGGAATGTGCAATCATGTCCTGAGAAAAGACTTTGGTCTCCTCCCACCACCCTAAGTATATGTTGGCTTATGTCGGGGTGCACGTTGTCCCCATTGCAGTTCCATGCAGTTCATGGTAATATTTTCAGTTGAAAAGGAAATAGTTATGTGACAATACAAATTGCAGCAGGTCCAAGACAAACTCATTGTGGTTACCGAGAACTGTACTTCTTGCATTGAAGAAATGTCCAACTGGTGCTATCTCTGTATGATGCTCAATGCTTGTGTATAGCGATTCAACGTCCAAAGACGCCAGAAAGGTGTTGGCAGCAACCTGTATTCCATCAAGTTTTTTGAGGATATCCGTGGTGTCTTTGGGGTGAGAATGTAGGCCAGTAATAAATGGACTTAGTACAACATCCAGGTATGTGCTGGCATGTTCACTGAGGGACCCGATGCCTGACACAATAGGTTTTCCGGGTGGCTTTTCAGGATGTTTATGTGGTTTGGGAATACTATTAAAGGTCGCCACCCTCGGATATTTAACCAAAATATAGTTGTATTCTTTGTCTGTGATTACTTTATTTTTTAGTCCCTGCTGCAAAATAGATTGTAGTATTTTGTGATATGTGACAGTGGGATCATTCTGTAAAACTTCTTAACACTTTTTGTTGCCCAAAAGTCTTAAGTTCTCTTGTAAATAAATCTCTTCCTCACAGAGGACTATGGGCCTCATGCAGTAAGCGTTGATAAGGATTTTTTCGGCATTTTATAGCCAAAATTGGGTTTGAGATTCAGTAAGCGCCGATAAGTGCTTGATTTCGGCAGGTTTCGTAGCCGATAATTTTGTTATGGCCAGTCGGCTGCCGATAAGCCTGTTTTCGCCACTGATCGCCACTTTTTTAAATCGGCTGGATTCAAGAACCAAAATCAGCTTATCGGGGCTGATCGGCACTACGAAATTGAGATGTTATGGCCAATTTCTCCCGCCAACTAAAGTTGGCAGGTTGGAGGGGAGAACGATCGCTAAGCCTGCCGGAACGGCACTTAGAAAAAAAAACTCTTCTGTACATCAATGGAGTCAATGGAGCGGGGACGTATAACAGTATAGTACTGTTTACGTTTCATTGCTCACAATACAAACGTCATTTGCATTACAGTGTGGGGGGCATTCCCTGCATTGTGTCACAGCTGACGTGTATTATTTGCATAACATTGTACTTTTACATGTTTTCATCATTTGCGTGTCACATTACTCATCATGTGATGATGTGTCAAGGGAAAATACTATACTTAACTCTTAAAGGAGAACCTCACATCATATCACACATTTTACTGAAATGAGCGACAATTATTTACATGATGTTACACATGTCACACATGTCACACATACACCGTATATTCATGTTCCTTTACATTACACAATGCTTGTAATGTGTGACGCATCTTTAAACGTTCATGTACATCTTTATTCTCATGTTTACATCTAGTTTTGGTCCTCCCTATTTTCATGACGTCACTTATTGGACGCTCAATCACATTGCATGTTTACATTGTAACCGTTGCATTACAAGCACTTCAACCTAACTTCTACACACATGTACAGTAATTAATCATTGTGACACCTTGTAAACTCATTCTATAGCAACTATCCTCATTACAGAAATGCATGCATATGCACACGACAATTCATTGTTGTCAACATGTGACAATAACATGGCTAATTACACATGTTACAGCAAACTTTTCCCACATCAATCTCAGCTTTTTTGTCTAATTACATGACTGACTGTTGCGTTCAGAAGTGTTACATGCATTGCACATTAAACTATTTATTTTCAAGCAATGTTTGTACAAAGCTTCACGTGACATCATTGGCAAATATCATCATTCCCTGCAGAATACACACAACAAATACTTCTAACATCAACTGCACACAGCTTGGCACAGAAGTACTTTATTATGTTAATGTAACACCTTGCATTTTACTATGTCACCTGACACCATCACATACCTATTTAAAGGACGCCCATTACCTGCTCATTCACAGCTACTCATTTCAAAATGTTGCGATTGTTTAGGAGACGGAGGAACATTCTTTTCTATGACATGCTTGCTAATCAAGAGAATGATATAGGGCAAGGGAGGGACAGACCGAGGGACAGTGACAGGGACAGGCACGCGGATACGACAGGGACAGGGAGAGGGACAGGCCGAGGGACAGGTAGAGGGACAGGAGATCAGAGGAGAAGACAGAGGAGACAAGTTGTGGCTCATCCGCGTGTGTACAGGGAGAGAACCCTGTTAGATGGGATGAGTGAGGGAGGAGATAGTAAGTCGCTATCGTTTGAGTTCAGCAGCAATCTTATCTCTTTATGAAGAGATAAGGGGAGATTTAGATTTTGTGACAGCCAGAGGTCGTGCAGTCCCTGGGCTTGTTAAAATGCTGTGCTCATTACATTATCTTGCTTCCGCGTCATTCCAGACAACTGTGGGCATAGTGGGCGGGGTCTCGCAATCTACATTCTCGCGGGCCTTTACCCATTTTCTCTATGCACTCAATAGACGCGCTAGGAATTATTTTCATTTTCCTACCGAGGCGACAGAGTGGCTGGAAGTCAGGACTGGCTTTTATAATATAGCAGGGATACCATGTGTGCTGGGTGCAATCGATTGCACACATGTTGCTTTGATTGCACCTAGTCAGAGTGAGCATGTTTACCGCAATCGTAAGCACTACCATTCACTCAATGTACAGGTGGTATGTGATGCCACGATGAGGATAATGCATGTGGTACCCAAATTCCCTGGTTCCAGTCACGATTCCTCTATCCTGAGGAACTCTTCAGTCTTCCATGCGTTCGAAGAGGGACATTTTGAACATGGTTGGCTGCTGGGTGAGTACAGATTTAGATGTTCTAACACAAAACACATTTTTCTTTAGGAATGTTGGCATTGTAGAATCTTATCACTAATGTAAGCTTATGTGTGCTCCATTCATTATAGGTGACTCGGGATACGGAATTAGGCCGTGGCTCTTGACTCCGGTGCTAAACCCTCAAACTGAAGCAGAGGAGAGGTACAATGCAGCCCATATCTCTACAAGATCTGTTATAGAGAGGACATTTGGCCTACTCAAGACCAGATTTAGGTGTCTGGACAGAACTGGTGGGGCTCTTCTATACAAGCCTCAAAAAGTGTCTGATATTATCCTTGCCTGTTGCATTTTGCACAATGTTGCACTCAGGCACAATGTACAATCAGACCTAGCTGAGCCTTTGTAGACGAGCATCCCACCCATGTAGCTGCTGAAAATGAACAAACAGCCAGTGGTGGCCAGACACACCAGAATCTCATCAATTCATTTTTTTCTTGTAAGTAAAAACATATATGTTCCTAGTACTACTTTTATAGTTAAATTATGTTATATTAACAATAATGTTTTTTGATATAACCTTCTGTTAGGACACAGATGAATATGGGTTGCACACCTTTCTTTTCTCTGCTGTGTGCACAAAGGGATGTGGCACCGGTATGTTATTGTTGCACAGGTTATATAATCCCTCTTAAATTGTACATTAGTTGTGTGTATGTGAATACAACTGGGGTAACAAAGCAGTAATATTTTAGCATTGTGTTGTTCCTTATGCTAACACAATACACATAGTATGGGCATAGTCATTCATTCTTGCAGTATGCTTACATACAATGTTATTGGTGCAGTGTAACATGTACATCCATATGATGTGTACACCAGCCTGCTTTACATTTTGAATGTGATTAAATATACATGGTGTTGCACATTTAACACCAAATACACACTTTGCTGTGTTGCTTACGGTACTGAAGATGGCATGTCAATGTTTGCAATTTAAATATTGTTCCATTGCATTATAGGTATATCTCCAGTATGACTGATCATGGTATGTATATTTGCTGACATCTCTCATAAGATGTGCCTATCTCAATCTTCCTATAATTATTTGAAGTAAAAACCCAACATATTGGTTTAAAGACAAATGTAACATACATGTACTTTCTGTATCATGTATATGCATTTAGCTACTCTTGAGGTTTCATGTGCATTGTATTAGAAAATGATTACTCCCATTTCATCACATTTTATGTATGTTTCCTTATAAATTCCATTAATATAATATAGAGGTGTTTGGAGAAAAGGGGATAACTGTACTTATTTGTTTACTTACGGGAGCTCATTCATCACGGATGCAATTGACTGATCATAACACTCTATGCATGAATGCCTGTAATCACAACAATGCGTAGTACATCTTATATTTAGCAATGTAGGTGTTTATTAATGCTAGGAATTAATAGTCATCATTAATTTAAATTTGTGACATGTGTATGTATAAGTCACACGTGTGTGGATGTGACCTACATGTACCATGTGTCAAACTGTTAACAGAAACCACAATTTTGTCGCAAATGTTACTGTAATTTTGCATTTCTAATTTCCCACTATGACAATGTTGGTAATATATTTGGAATGTCATTCACGTCACTTCATCATTATCATGATGATAATTATCAAGTATTCTCAAAATGTAAACGTCAATCACGTGCACATTAGCATAGGCACACTTTTTAAGACAACTGTTTGTGTCTGTATCAATTTGTGTAGGATCCATGTATAACACCGACAAATGATAACAGCAGCTTTATTATGGTAGCTTATATCATCATATTGACTGTACTATTTATTTTTAGAACGTTTAATAAACACAGTAAACTATAGTTAGTTAGGTTAATGAAATATACACAGAAACGTACTTCATTACATGATGTTGATGTAATATTCAGAACATCATGCATTGTAGGGGACCACAACATCTAGGCAATAACATTATTTGCTACAGTCCCAAACCATTTTGTCAACATACCCATGTAACAAGAGATTTTTTAACAAGAAATGGCTAGTTGGTTGTAAGTGTCCTTTACATTGGGAGAAGGAGTGGCTCAGTGAGTAAAGACACACACTGGCACTGAGAGTTTGAAGCAGGGGAGTTCTGGTTCAAATCCCGGTGTCGGCTCCTTGTGACCTTGGCCAAGTCACTTTATCTCCCTGTGCCTCAGGCGGCAAAAAATAAATTGTACGCTCCACGGGCCAGGGACCTCAGCCTGAAAAATGTGTCTGTAAAGCGCTGCGTACAACTAGCAGCGCTATACATGAACATGCTCATATTATTATTATTATTGTTACATAGTTTCGACAGTCATACGTTCCATTACACAATATAATACACAAATGTGTTAGCAGAGTGGGAATGGTTGTTATATATAAAACACACCATGCCATAAAATGCTAGTAGTAATTAAAGAACACTCAATAAAAATTCATGAGGCACTCTTTTGCAACATCATTATGTTAATTAAGTGCTTATGCAATATAGGCATAAGGGTATCACATTTTTAATTGTTTGTTAATAAGCGCTGCAAGCAATATAAAGTTAGTTCCATATGTAGTATAGTAGTCGGTGGCTCCTCCTCACAATCATCTCATATAAAGGTAGACTCTTCTGAAATCATACATTGATCCGATTGTATCTTCCCCGACATCTCTGAAATACAGCAAACACATGATGGTCAAAGATGGCACCTTACTATATATGTATCCGTGACAACGCGTTACACAGCTCTATATGATTGTGTAGATACACACGTCAGTCACTTATATGTTAGAACTACAAGTGTACATCATTATGTAATCTGTCATTAAATTATTAGCAGGCATAACTATGTATATGAAGTGAACGTTGCCTGTATACTGAAAAATGTGCGCGCACATCTTAGTGTGCGCACGCACTTCACGCTTGGGTCGACTAACTGTTAGCGCATGCGCAAAACAATGCGTACGTTGTGCGTTCAATACATGTTGAAAATACCATTAACCATAAAATATTTATTTAAAATACTATGAAGGCGAAACTACATTCGTTCTAAACGAGTACATCTGTATTCTTTTTAAACAGACGTGTGTGGACAGAAAGCACGGCCGATAACACAATGCGCAAATGCAATACGTGTGACGTCATGTTAAGGCAGCGTGAAGCGCACGCAAACACTCCTCCCACTCAATTAACATTCGGCTAACGCCCAGTGTACGCCTACAAACACTGAGCCGCACGCATGACACACTGCAGTTACCGTAACTATAACAAAACAACACAGCCAATAGGCTTTGACGCGCGCACGTCGTTTGGGGGCGGGACTTACATCCGTAATCCTTTTTAAGGACGCCTTGGCACATGACAAGGGTCCCACGTCATACGTGGTCGCCCCGGTTTTGTATTTTGTAGATGTTGCATGATAACAACACAGGTATGTGTTAGAGTTATGGTAACATGTTGCTAATATGTTTAAATGGATAGGAAAGTACGTATATTTATTCCGTCAGCAATGTGTACTACTCTTTCAGGTTCTACTATATTGTAATAGGAAAGAATTTGTTTGTGATCGCTACATGTTATGCAGTCTGCAATGTTACGGTGTATCCACGCATTTAAAGTGAAAATGGTGGTTCGGAAAAAAATTTAAAAAAAATAAACGCAGAGTCAACGCATAACGATTGTTATATTTACCATTCTTGTAGAATTAACACTTCGTCTGGCTGCAACTGGTCGCTCCAGAAAAACAAGGCATTTGCATCCACGCTTGACCCAAACGCTGAATCCTGTATGACACACATCTCCTCCATGAAACGCTCATAGGAATCGCCACAGCTTTCTTCAAACAATTGGTCCGGAGGTAGGTTCATTTCTTCGGGTACCCAATCCAATGCATTTTCAGCTGAAAGGCTTGGTACATAATCATAGTAGTTATGTTCTTGTACAATGTGGGTTTCAGGAATGGAGGGTGCAGATATTGCAGCAGGTATCGATTCACACGGAACAGTAGTAGCGGATCCATTGCTATTGGCATTAGGAATAAATATGCCATTTAGCACAATATGTGTGCCCTCTTTCACGGTGAAATGTTTTTCCTTAGCAAGCTTCCAAAAACCATACCTGTCTTGTAGCTTATCCTGCACACGTTCAAAACAGTCATTAGTTGATAAAGTGAATCTTACTGAGGATTTAAAATTTCGCGCATGCCCAGGTTCTTGGTAATAAGGATACTTGGCTCTAATCAAATCATAGATTTGGCCAGTGTTAGCTTTGTGTCCCGACGCGGACAAAATCGCTTCTGCTATCATGAATTTGTATCCTTTGTGCGGATGCATATTTTTAAATAATTCAACAGCCATTGCAGATTAACAGAAAAGATGTCTGCAGTTCTCTGTTCTTTGCTCATAAGAATGAAACTGCTCAATTGCTAACTATTTGCTGTCTTTCCTTTTCAAGGTCATAAAAAGTATCAACTTGTACTCCTTGTTTGAAGCACCAATTGGATGTGTAGAAATAATTGGTTTCACGTTTGTGGTTTGTGATAGCCGTTTGTCAAACCAACATGTATCATTTTTTTATCTACTTTCTCACAACATTGCTAGACTTTTAATTAAGAAACATTGTGGGTTGAGGAAAAATAACATTGACCACTGTCTGAAAATAGTGCTTACACAGCCATATAATGAAATACACACACACCTGCAAAAGTAAATGTTTTTTTTCCTCATAAATTTCTGTGTGTATTTGAAAGTCTGGTTAACTCCCTGTCTGCATCAGTTTAACTACGTGTCTATATGTATATATATATATATCTCTCCTAAATATATATATATATATATATATATATATATATATATATATATATATATACTGCTATATATATATATATATATACTGCTATATATATATATATACTGCTATATATATATATATATATATATATATATATATATATATATATATTACAATATGTCTGTAAAAACAAACTGTACATGTCTGTGTGTGTATATTACAACTTTTAAGGGCTTATATGTAAAGAGGGATTTTTATATTGGTGTGATTTATTTAAAGGTTAACATAATAGAGGCTTAAACTTTTATGGCCTATTGCATTGAGCTGTATGGTAAATGTGATTTACCATCAAAAAATGTTTCTTTTTTATTTAGAAGGGCTGTAGTGTTAAAACCAATAATATATAATACAGGAGTACACACAACATATTGATGCCAGTAAGTAGGCCTTGTATGAAACCTATTTAAATGGTGATAAACATGAGTGAATTAAGTAATAAAAATTTGTTTTAGGCCAATACTGTTATAGGCTCACAGGTAGTATAGTTCACAAACATTAGGCCTGTATTATTAAAATACTGTGTTTTCACAAGGAAGCATGAAGTGTATGTTTTTTGTAAATACATCTATACCAGTTTAGATAGTACTATATATACATACATACACACACACACACTGTGTGTGTGTGTGTGTGTGTGTGTGTGTGTGTGTGTGTGTGTGTGTGTGTGTGTGTGTGTGTGTGTGTGTGTGTGTGTGTGTGTGTGTGTGTGTGTGTGTGTGTGTGTGTATATCCATACATACTACATATATATTAGTATACATTCAGAGATGTTCTTGAAACAAGAACACATAAATGATTAAAGGAAATTACAATGGCCAAGCAAGGCAAAGGTAAGTAATATTTTACACATAATCCTGCTGTACACGGACAAGAAAGATGTTTGCAGTTAAATAGATGTGTGTTTTTAATTGCATGTGAATAATATGCACGTGCAATGATTACATCAAGTAACACACCCAAATACAATGTTTTGCAGGTAAGTCAATGGCAGATTCTCTAAACATAGCAACTGACTCCTGGTGGACCATTACTGAACAGACGATTAATACATCAATATTAATAACACTATTCATTAATTAGGACTGGTAACATTTCCAAAACTTCACGTGTACAAGAACATACTTGAAAGTTTGGAAACAACACAGTCTTCAGCATACATACAATATTAATTAGATAATCTGAAGTCAACAAAACAAGGCCAAACACATATTTAGTGAATTATACCATTTATTTTTTTTGTTCCTTTTGAGAGCGAGTAACAGGCCTGCTTGTTGTCTCTTGGATTTTCCTTTTTCGTTTTGCAACAACTTTAGCCACAACAGAGCCACTTTGAGTGGCCTCTGGCACTTCACGGGCAGGGCTTGTGGCCAGTGACTCACCTACAGGGCTTTTGGCCAGTGACTCACCTACAGGGCTTGTGGCCAGTGACTCACCTACAGGGCTTTTGGCCAGTGACTCACCTACAGGGCTTGTGGGCAGTGACTGTTCACCGACAGGGCTTTTGGACAGTGACTCACCTACAGGGCTTGTGCCCACTGACACATGTGAGCAAGTTGGTAGACACTGCACAAGTGATGGTTGGTCTGTTTCATGTGTGTCTTTTTTTGTGTGTGTCCAAAAACTGGTCAGTAGTAACTGCTTGTGCTGTTTTGTTTTTGTCGCCTCCTTTGTAGGTGTCAGCTCCTGATTTTGTACAGATGGCAGCGGTAGGATGTCGTCAGGAACCTGCACAGCAATGTCTGCTACTTGACCGGTAACATTCGGACCTGGGGAATGAAGCTCAGATGCATGTGGTGAAAAATTACCAGCATGTAAAGATCCTGCCTGTGAGGTGTTGAAGTTGAAATGTGGTACAGTAGTCATTCTCAAGTAATTTGCTTGGGTTTGCTGAACAACTAATGCTTCGAATGAGGTGTTGATTTTTTGCAACTGTTTAGGTACTTCAATGAAGACTCTGTGGAGATGTGCCAATTGTGATATCGTTTCTTCCTGCAGTGCAATCATCCTTTCCAGCACTGTCATCAGATCAGAATGACGACGATTTTCTGCTTCCACAATTTTTCCCTCAGAAGCTACTATTGCATCGTATGTGTTAGTTGATGGACGATTTGGCGGTATAACTGTTTCAATTGGAACCTCTTCATGGTCACTTGATTGTATTTCTGTGTCTATGGCGGCATCATCATCATCATCTTCATCATCATGTTCTAAAAATAAATGTACACATTATTAAATGGCATGTTAATCTCTGCTGTTTTACTATGTAATTATACTGTGTCATAAGTAACACCTAACATGTTTCCATACGTTTCATAACCTCACATTAAAATCTACCTTGACTTACGAATAATGTTTGGACTCAGTATGAAATATGAATGAATGAACACTTGCTCTAAACTCAGAACTCCTACATGATAGTTAACATCATTAACACAATACATGTTGCCTTACGCTTCATTTTCACTGACACTAAGTAATCCTATTTAAAGAACATGTGCAAAACAAATAATGAACATGACAACATAACATATAGAAGTGCACATATTATATGGCCACCAACTGATACACTCACCTTCTAGGTGTGTTGAGCTGCATGACCCAGGTGAAGACACTTGTTCCGTCTCAGGTGACACATGTCCTCCAGGGGCAACTATATATAACAATAACATTAGTTGTACATTTACATGTGTAAATATTGAACAAACAGTTATTGTATGTTCTGTATTTATGAGTACCTAACAGCATCAGTTCCTTAACCGAAAATGTGTGTGTGAAAGTGAACATAAATAGTTGTAATAACAATGTACATGCATGTGTACTTAGAACTTTTGAGTTCCCTAACATACAACATACTATGTTTCTGCAGTAATGCGTGAGGATAAATGGATTAAATTTGTACATAAAAATCATATGTTGTCTAGTCATATCAGTATCATAATGTACATAACTATCATGAGATGAACATTCACAATGGTTATCATGAAGGTGGTCATATTGCAAAAAGTTTTGTTTTTTGTTCCGGATATGTGTGGTACATTAATAGAAGATGTGGCACACCTGAATGTGACTGTCACTCAACAAGACAACACATGCAGTGTGTGATAATGTGTCGTTGATAGTAGTTCAACTATAGATATGAGTGAACTAATGTGTGACGTACGGTTTGATAACTAATGACTTGTTGGGGCATTTAGTAGCTAGAGTTAAGCTTTCAAATGAGTGTGATTAACTTCAGTTGTGCTAGTCAGGTTATAAGAACGGTATTCCCTTCCCCAAAAAGCCTAATCACCCAGACCTTTCAATTACTTCAAACAGGTGAAAATGGTGTGAACTAAGTTGACCCTGTAATTTGTGTGTGTGCTGAACCCCACCCCCTCTGTTGACGTGTATGCTGTGATGAGATATTCATTGCAGCTGCTTTAACACAATGGTAGAGGAGCTAAATAGTCATCTGCAGTGTTTAAGTTATGAACACAATGACATAACATATGCTACGTGTGCCTCATTATGCTGTCTGTATATGACATAAAGCAAAAATGGACCTTTTCATAAACAACTATAGATGTGTTAGTGCAAGTGATGTTTGTAGGCCGTTGCATGCAATATATTTGATGCATGCTTAGAATAGGCAGTAATGTCGTGTTTGTAGGAGTAAAATAAATAAAATACACAATAATATTATACATATTTATGTTCTGTACCTGTAGCTAGTAATAATTTCTCATTAGCATGTGTTACACATGTGTACTACCCTGTTGTTCCCCATCTTCGCCCACCATCAATTGCTTCCACTGCAGCAATGCATTTTGGGAATTCACATGTAAATGACCACGCAATGGCACGTGCTATATTAGTTACTGCTTTTAGTAGGACTACAACATATATGTCTATTTTGAGATATATATATATATATATATATATACAGAATCAGACATATACATATATAGATGCAGGTATGCTTATATTGTGAAGACAGTATAAAAAGCAGCGGAAATATGCAAAATAACTGTAAGCAACGACACTGTACAGTAATATTTCTCACCTGGTGGAAATTGTGAGGGATAAATTCCAATATCACGGTCACCGGCCAAGCCCTCCACGACGACGGGAAGTAATTTTGCCCGAAGCAGCTCCTCCAATGGAGTTAATATCAGACGTTGTGGTGTCGGCCCACCTCCAGTGCCAATAGCATGCACGCGATGGTCTTATATTTTCTGTTTTAATTTTGACCGAATATCGTCAAATCTCTTGCGACAATTCCGCTTGTCCCTGACACTATTCCCACACGCATTGACACCAATGACTATTGTGTCCCACATTTCTTTTTTGCTTGATGAACTTGTCCGCCCTTGAAAAACATAGAAAATATATGAGGTTAATTAATAATAATACAAGCACCAGTTTCCTACACTGCTAGATGTTCCAAGAGATAGCAAACATGCTGTTTTAGGTGTAATATGTGAAGCACATGAGCATTCACTACTAAACCTAGACATGTAAGCAAGCTTGCATTCATATTGTAAGCAGTTATGGCAAATTGAACGCCTGTGTTTAGTTGTCCTTGTAACGCATGATAAAAAGCTGTGTTTCCACAATAATTAACATAGACAGATATTCTGTACCCATATTTGCATATGAACAAAACTCAGATGACCTAGGATCACATGTATTTGAATAATAAATGGAAAAGTACACTTACCTACTAAATGTCCATAGAGACTGTCATAGTGCTCCAGAATCCCAGTGACAAGAGCTCTATTTTCCTGGTCATTGAAGCGAGGATTACGTGGCTTCTCCACACGTTTCTTCCGAGCACGTTTAGGCTCAGAGCTTGGCTGGTGCTGACTGGACTCTCCTTCTTCCAATGGAAGAGACTCCAAAAGCTGGCCACCAGCAAGCACGCCACCACCAGACACCCCATCAGCAACTGAGCCACCAGCAGCACTCCCACTCCCTGCACCAGCACTCCCACTCCCAGCAACAGCACTCGCACTCCTAGCACCAGCACTCCCACTCCCAGCAACAGCACTCCCACTCCCAGCAACAGCACTCACACTCCCAGCAACACCACTCGCAGCAACAGCACTCCCACTCCCAGCAACAGCACTCGCACTCCCAGCAACACCACTCGCAGCAACAGCACTCGCACTCCTAGCAACATCACTCCCCTGAACAGTACGTTCACTCCGACGCGTACTCGCACGAGTAGCACTCCCACTCCCACCAGCATCACTCTTCCCACGCTTTGCGGGCATACTTACAGCACTCACAAAAAACAGACAACAAATGTACAGCCAATCACACGAAACACTTCCACATATAAAACAAGACAAAGATGTAAACAAAACAACAAAGGACAAAGCTCTCACAATACACAACAAGTCTCTCAGTCAATATGCAAATCTTAAATCACCCAGCTCTGTGCGTCTCTCTCTCTCTCACTCCCAACAACACAGAGAATGATTAGCAGTACACGTTGCCTTTAAATATGGCGCGCTATCCAATACATGCTTGGTTCGCCTGATTCAGCAAGATTTGTGATTGGGCAACCTAACAGCACCCCGCCACGCACGCCGATACACCTGTGTGTGATCGGCAAATCATCGTGAGAGTGGGCGGATTTGTTTTCGGCTTGATTTTGAATGTATTCGGCACTTACTGCATACGGAGAGGGAAAATCGCCAATAACATGACTAATCGGTAAGCTTGCCGATTTCACATATTCGTCGCTTACTGCATGAGGCCCTATATTCCCTCCCTTATTTGAGGGTTTTATAATCACTCCTTTTAACTCAGATAATTCTTTTAATGCCTTCCTTTCATTGAATGTCATGTTTTCTTGGCCCCCTTTATTGGGTAATAGCTCCAGATCATTGGTTACTAGCCAAAGAAAAACCTCAATGTTGGCATTGAAGGTCATATAAGGAGTGAAGGCTTCTGGGCTGTAAGGAGATGAAAGGGAAACGGGTCACTGCCCATTCATTCTCATCTAATAAAGAGATCAGATCCCTGAGGTATTGTAGGTCTTCTTCATCCCAAACGGTGCACATCCCTGCAGGAAGTGATAATGAGTGCTTCCTTACGCTTGTATAATTTATGCAAGGCTTGCTTCCGTCCGAACAAATTAATGTCCTAAATCCACTCGAATAGATTTAAATTCTGAGAGGGTGTGAAGGAGAGACCTTTCTTTAAAACACTCTGTTCAGATGTTAAAACTGCGTGAGTTATATTGACTACTTGTAGCTCATTGTTTGAGCTTATACTTAGTAGCGATGGGTCCTTTGCCTCCTTCTGTACCTCCATACCCCTCTCTGCTTCTCAGTTTGGCCCTAGCCCTTTCGGGTCTTGACCTCTTGCTCTGTACCCCTAAAAAAGGAGGGCGATTGTCATAGGGGCTCCTGGGGCCTAAACTGGGGAAGGGGTCACCCCCTTCTGTGTCAGAGCTCTCCCACTCTGTTGATGAGTTCTGTGGTTCATGGTATTTACGTTTGATAATGGTTCTGTAGACCTTTCCTAATTTGAAATCATTGAAATCTCTTAAAAACTTTTTTGGTTTTCTCTCTTTTGGAAATGTATCAGTTTCTTTTCAGCTTTATTTCCACTTCCTGAAACTCAGAGTTCTGATTCCATCTACATATATGTCTCAAATAATGTTTGTGTGTGTATGTCTGCTGGACAGCTCATTGGCCTGCGGGCCAGGCAGGGAGGAGAGACACACGCACACTCTCCTCACACCGTGACCACGTGCGCCTCTGACCAACACACCACACACACACACTTGAGGTTTGACCTTGCTTGGCCTCACTCTCCCCCATCAGCCGAACCGCAGCTCACCTTCCACACCCCTCTCCTGGTGCCCCTCACTTCTCCCCCCTCCCCCCCCCCACCTCACCCAAACCCGGAAGCTCCGCAACATCCCCAGCCGCACCATCACCCTCACGTGCGCCACCCTGCACCAGCTCCCGGACGGAGGGGAAGCGCGTCGCGGCCCTCCTGCTCAGCAGAAAACTCCAGGCTCCTCCCCCCTCGCTCCCAACGAGGAACGGAGGGGAAGTGCGGCACGGGCCTCCTGCACTCACTCTCACCGGCTCCCGGACGGAGGGGAAGCGCTGCGCGGGTCTCCTGCCACTCTTGCCCCCCCGCCAACTTCCCGAACCCACCTCCTGCCCCAGCCAGATGCCACGGAGATATCAGTGCCAGGAGGGGAACCGTCTGCCACAAGGAACCACCACCCGGTCAAGGTAAGTCACCCACCCTCTCCCACCCACGCACTGTCACCCAGTTACCCACCGTCTCCCACCCACGCACTGTTACCCAGTTACCCACCATCTCCAACCCACCCACTGTCACCCAGTCAGTCAACCACCCACACACCCACCCACACACCCACCCACACATCCACCCAGTCACCCACACCCACTTTCACCCACTCACCCACCCACTTTTGCCCACTCACCCACTCACTTTCACCCACTCAGTCAGTCACCCACTCAGTCAGTCAGTCAGTCACCCACTCAGTCAGTCAGTCAGTCACCCACTCAGTCAGTCAGTCACCCACTCAGTCAGTCAGTCACCCACTCAGTCAGTCAGTCACCCACTCAGTCAGTCAGTCACCCACTCAGTCAGTCAGTCACCCACTCAGTCAGTCACCCACTCAGTCAGTCAGTCACCCACTCAGTCAGTCAGTCACCCACTCAGTCAGTCAGTCACCCACTCAGTCAGTCAGTCACCCACTCAGTCAGTCAGTCACCCACTCAGTCACCCACTCAGTCAGTCAGTCACCCACTCAGTCAGTCACCCACTCACTCACTCAGTCACCCACTCAGTCAGTCACCCACTCAGTCAGTCACCCACTCACTCCCTCAGTCACCCACCCATTCAGTCACCCACTCACCCACCCATTCAGTCAGTCACCCAGTCACCCACCCATTCAGTCAGTCACCCAAAACCACCCACCCATTCAGTCAGTCACAGACCCCACCCACTCACCGACCCCACCCACTGACCGACCGACCAAAACCCACTCACTCACCCACCCAACCCAGTCACTAACTCACCCAGTCACCGACCCAGAAAAAGTCACCCAGTCACCGACCCAGAAAGTCACCCAGTCACCAACCCAAAGTCACCCACCCACCGACCCACCCACCGACCCAAAGTCACCCACCCACCGACCCAAAGTCACCCACCCACCAACCCACCGACCCACTCACCGACCCAGTCACCCACCCACCGACCCAAAGTCACCCACCGACCCACCCACCGACCCAGTCACCCACCCACCGACCCAAAGTCACCCACCCACCGACCCAAAGTCAAAAACTCACCCACCCACCGACCCAGTCACCCACCGACCCAAAGTCACCCACCGACCCAAAGTCACCCACCCACCCACCGACCCAGTCACCCACCGACCCAAAGTCACCTACCCACCCACTAACCCAAAGTCACCCACCCACCCACCCACCGACCCAAAGTCACCCACTGACCCAAAGTCACCCACCCACCCACCGACCCAAAGTCACCCACCCACCCGACCCAAAGTCAAACCGACCCAAAGTCACCAACCCAGTCAACCGACACAAAGTCACCCACCCACTCACTCAGTCAAGTGTCACCCACCCACTCAGTCACCCATCCACCAACACTGTCACCCACACACTCAGTCAACTCAGTCTGCCACCTAGCTGTCAAGGGGGGGGGGGGCGCCCAACCCTGTCGCCCACCCCCCCAAAATTACATCCCGGCCAACACCGGGTATATCAGCTAGTTGTTCTATATTTTTGGGTTCTGTGTCTAAGGCCTGGGACATGGTGCAGGGAGCGGTGCTGGGCAGCGCTGACGCTCATGCTATCCTGCTCAAGCAGGAAATTTTTCTTGTCCCTGCATTAGCGCCAGCGAGCGCGCTTGTGTGCCGGGTGGGAGGCTTTCGGGAGGCGGGGCTAGCGCGCCACGTCACGGCGTCGACGTCACGGACTGCCATTGGCTTCTGGCAGTCACGTGACCGGCCCTGCGCTTCCCTCAGCGGGAAAACTAACATTGGGTTGTCGGCTGAAATTCCACACGCCTCCGCACACCTGCGGCAGAGTGCGGAAGCGCCGTCTAAAGCCGCGCTGATAGGGATAATGTTTCCCCTCAGCACGCCTCAGCACGGTCTTTTTGACCATGTCCGAGGCCTTAGGCTGCACTTATAGTCCTGGCTACAGCGACGGCGTGCAGCCGCAAAGCAAGTACTTGCAGTCTGTCGCGGGTGCCTATAGTGGGCGTGATTTTCAGCGATCCCAGCGTGACGTCAGCGGCACGTAATCGGTTCAGCCAATGAGGGCGAACCGCTTACGGCCACGCCCCCTGTCCAGACTCCTGCACTATAGCTACGGTGACTTGCGCCTGCACTGCAGCTGTGCGTCACTCCAATGCGTCGGAAAGTACAAGTCAAAAGGGAATTGGTTGAACTGCAAATTCCAGTTGAAAGCACCAATCAACTCACCAGGTAAGTACCAGGAGTATTCCTGAGAAAGGGCTGCATAGCCAGAAACGCGCGGGAGATTTTCCCTGTTCTGTCTTTAGTGTTTTTGTTTTTTTAACATGTAGTTTAATATTTTCTATTTGTGTACTTACCTGGTGAGTTGATTGTTGCTTACAACTGGAATCTGCAGTTCAACCAATTCCCTTCCGACTTGTATTAGCCACGTCTCCCTGAGGGCCCCAGGACGTGCTGAGGCGTTCCAAGTCGGGGGGACAGAGGTCTCAAGCTTTAAAGGCACGTAGTGGCCAGGAGGCTACCAGTCCCTTCTCAGTACTTTGTTCTGTTGGGGAGGTAGCCACGGACTGGGGGTATTGCATGGACTGTTTTTAGGCTCCCAGAGCTCTCACAAAGAGCTCAAAGAGCCCAGGACCGCTTAGCTGAGGCTGCATCCTGGGAGGACGGGGGTCAAACCTCTTTTCCAGGAGTACCTTTGCTCCATTTAGGTATCTTTCCCCGAGTGTTGGGGTTATGTATTACTTGTGTTACACTGGCTTATAATAAACTGTGTTTATTTGCACCCACGTATGGCTAGTCACAGCCTGTCTCGTGCAGCCCCGGCCTAGGGGATAGTATAGTGATGAGCCTGCCCTCAAGGGCTCTGGTGACAGCGGATACATTAGGGACCAGGACACAGATTGGGGACCTCTGGGAGTGAGGCAATCCCCTGTTCTATGACTAGTGTTATTGCCTTTGAAATGGATAACTCCAGTTTGAATCCCTATAACTCCTCCTATTACCCCATATAACCTATCCCTATAATTCCTCCTATTGCCCCCTATAACTCCTCCTATTACCCCATATATCCTCTCCCTATAACGCCTCCTATTGCCCCATATAACCTCTCCTTATAACACCTATTAACCCATATAACCCTTCCCAATAACTCCTCCTATTACCCCAATATAACAGCTCTGTTGCCCCAAATAACCGCTCCTTATAACTCCTATTGCCGCAAATAACCACTCCCTATAACTCCTCATTGATTGTAATGTCATCAAAAGCAGAAAACCACAGATTTGAAATTATATTAAAAATAAATAATGCTAAGTTCAGACAATAGAAATACTGCAACTTCATCAGTTTAAAATCAAGTTTAATTTCTGATTATCCGCAGGTTATAAACACTTTTAGAGCAGTGTTTTTTACACTATATTTTCGGTACAGAATGATGACCTTTATTTTTGGGATTTAAAACCCAGTACAAAAAAAAAAGGATAGAATAAAGTGTAACTCTATAAGGTCACAGGCATGACCAAAACAGGCACATTATTACCCCTAAGTATTTGTGGGGGAGCCAGGACTGGGGGAGACATCTGACTAGGGAGAGGCAAGGGTTAAGGATTCCCCTTTACGTTAGGAAGGAGGGAAGAGAGAGAGAAAGAAGAGAGAAAGAAGAGAGAAAGAAGAGAGAGAGGAAGGAGAGAGAGAGGAGAGAAGAGAGAGAGAGGAGAGAGGAGAGAGAGAGGAGAGAGCAGGCTCCTGAGAGGAAAGAGAGACACAGCAGGCTCCTGAGAGCAAAGAGAGAGACACAGCAGGCTCTGATGAGCACCGATAGAGACAGCAGACGATAGAGAGTGCAGAGTGAGATGCCCTTATTGTATTGCTTTGGCACAGCAGCAGGGAGTGTAAGGCACTTGCAAATGGTTATAAGATCGTTTGGGGGGGTCCGGCCCATGCAGGTGGGGGGCTTCACTATGCAAACATCGTCATCTGCAACCACTGCGGAGAGAAGAGAGGGGAGTGAGAGAGAGACACAGGAGGGGGAGGTAGGGAAAGAGGAGAAAGGAAAGAAAGAGCGAGGGGACAGAGAGAGATGGGGGGGAAGGGAAGGAAAATGGAGTGAAAGATGGAGAGGGGGCAAGGGGAAATAGAGATATGGAGAGGGAGTCAGAACAAGGGTTAAACAAGAGAGAGAGAGGAGAGACAGAGGAAACAAAGAGTGAGTATGATAGGCAGAAGGAGACAGACAGACATACTGTAAAGAGGTTGAAGTTAATGACTCCTTCTTTGCTTGTGTCCATTCCCTGGAAGAATCCTAAGAGAGAGAAGAAACAGGTGGTCAGAACCTCAGGGGCAGGACCAGGGAGGGGAAGGACCCCCAGGGGCAGGACCAGGGAGGGGAAGGACCCCCAGGGGCAGGACCTGGGAGGGGCAGGACCCCCAGGGGCAGGACCTGAGAGGGCCAGGGAGGGGGCAGGGCTGAGGGCAGGACCTGGGAGGGAAGGACCCCTAGGGGCAGGGCCTGAGAGGGAATGACCCTCGGGCTCACAGAGTCTTCATGGATAGGCCACAGAGGATCTCAGGGGCAGAACAAAGAGGCAAGGAACCTCACGGGTCTGTCCAGGAAAGGGCAACCTTCTAAGGGGCGTGACCAGGAGAGGGCAAATTCTTCAGGGGTGGAGCCAGGACACTACCCCCAATGTGATTTTATATGAGATCATGCAGGATCCTTGGGGGTAGGAGGAGACACTCACTGAACATGGTCTCCAGTCGGATCAGACAGCACACAAAGTTATCGAAGTCAATCGCCAGATCAGGCTCTGCGTATCTGGTGATGAGGAGCTGATGAAGCCCATTGTTCAGCTTGAACCCTGAAGGCAATAAGACACCAGTGTTAACCCCTTCCTGTCTGGAGTGAGGAGGGGACAGGGGCCTGTTTTTTTAGCGAAGAGGCTGAAAATCCCACAAGTCTTTGTATAAACATCAGGGATGCGTCAACCCACGAAATATATTATTCATTGCCGGGGGGTTCTGGGAATGAAGGGGTTAACGGAGACCATCACATTACAGCACTGAGTGTCTTCTCCGTCATTGTCCCCTGTGCTCCTTCTCACTGTAACTGTCCCTAGTCTCCGTCCCTTTTGCTTCCTCCCACGCCTTTTCCCTTTTTCTTTGTGTCCTGTCTCTTCCCGTTGCTACTTCTCACTCCGTCCCTTATCCGTCATTGTCCCTAGCCCCAGTCTTCGTATCATGCCAGCATCTGTCACAGTCCCCTCTTTCTTTTGCTATCCCTACTCTGTCATTGCCCTCTCCGGCTCTTCCATCCAATCCCTTCTCTCGGTCATTGCACTCTCCGGCTCTTCCGTCCAATACCTTCTCTCAGTCATTGACCTCTCCAGCTCGTGCCCAATCCCTTTTCTCGATCATTGACCTCTCCAGCTCTTCCGCCCAATCCCTTTTCTCGATCATTGACCTCTCCAGCTCTTCCGCCCAATCCCTTTTCTCGATCATTGTCCTCTCCAGCTCTTCTGCCAAATCCGTTCTCTTAGTCATTGTCCTCTCCAGCTCCTCTGTCCAATCCCTTCCATTGTTCATTGCCCTCTCCAGCTCGTGCCCAATACGTTCTCTCGGTCATTGTCCTCTCCAGCTCTTCTGTCATTGCCCCTTCTCTCTGTCACAGTCCCCTCTAGCTCTTCTGCCCAATCCCTTCTCTGTCACTGTCAGAACTCACCTGCAAACTCCACTGCCAGACGCATCTCGTAAGCGTTCATAGTCCCCGATTTATCCAGGTCAAACTTTCGGAAAACCGTCTGTGAAATAAACAGATATCAATTAAAGTCCCAGTTTCCCCTGCCTGTGTCACCGTGTCACCCTGCACTGGGAGGGACAGACTCCTTTCTGTGAATTCCAACCTCACCAGGTAATTCTTAATTTTATTCCACAGCACATTAAACTCCAACATTCCCAGCTTTCCATTCCCGTCTTTCTGTGGCAACAGAATTAAGGAGAACATCTTGAATTGTTCTATTTTGACTACAAATCTTCGCCCCTTAACTCCTTCCTTGTCAGAGAGGCCTGGCTCCTCTAGCAGCAAAGGAGTAGTATCGATACAGGATGAAGCTCAGTACTGTCAGGGTGTCCCCTACTTCGTGGAGCGAGAAAGGGACTCATACGCGAGACCCCTCCTCACCTCCGGAGCAGGGTGCCCGATGTCTGCTGGGGTAGGAACTGTGATGTTGTAGGTGGGGTTATGATGTTGGGGGCAGAATATAGAATTCATTCTGTGAGGCAGCGGCCTCGTGCATGCCAGAGAATTGGCACGACTGAGCTGTACCGGCAGGAAGTGGGTGACAATAGTGCTATCCCAACAGGAAGTGGGCACTGTTCAGACAGTGGTAATTATTAGTGGCCCAGTGGATATTAAAACCAGGAAGAGGGCACTGTTTAGGCAGAAAGGGGGTGGAAATGGAGATTTTGACAGGCAATGGAGGGCACTAGCGCTATTCCTACAGGACGTGCCATACTAACAGGAAGTGAAGAGTAATGTTTCCTTCACAGGAAGTGGGTAGCAACGACATCATTTTCTACAGGAATGGCACACAAACTGTCATTTCCAAACAGTAAGTAGAGAATAATGGTGATATCCAGACAGGAATTACTATTGTAAGTGATCATTAAAAGGATACATCCATCAGGTTCACCATGCTGCGGCAAGACTCCAGACTAAATCCTTTAGTGCGAAGATCTTTATCTAGGGAGAGAGAACACAGAATAGATTGTAAGCTCTGCAGAGCACAGTCACTGACCGCTGTATACCTATTAGATTGTAAGCTCTGCAGAGCACAGTCACTGACCGCTTTATACCTATTAGATTGTAAGCTCTGCAGGGCAGGGAGTCACTGAACGCTGTATATACCATTAGATTGTAAGCTCTGCAGGACAGGGAGTCACTGAGCACTGTATATCAATTAGATAAGCTCTGCGAGGCAGGAAGGAATTTAGCACCTATGATAACATTGAATATATATATAATAGATATCTATTAGTAGTTTGACTGTAGTGATGATCTTTAAGTGAACATGTAGTTAGACTGTAGTCGGACTGGAGACTGGATCTTACTGCAAACACTTCTACACAATGCAGCAAAGGTGAGCTCGGCCAACACTATTATCCCACGCCTGTTAGCCTGCACATTTAACCCCCCTGGGCACTTTATTAACTGCAGCCTCTCACAACACTTGTCTGCACACAACTGCCTCTCCTCCCCCCAAAGAATCCCTCTGCAAACTGTAGCATTGCAAATGCAGCACACTTTCAGTGGCAAGTACAAGGCACACATCTGCTGTCTACTCAATGCACACACTAACGTGGCTTACAACAGCTTCATGCAAAAGGTACCAACCTTTGTGATAATGAACCTGCTACTTATCTAAACTCTGTTTTTTTATTGTGACCTCATGGAAAGGTTACTCTCTCTCCAATACAAAATCCTCCCTCCTGGCCCACACCCAATATTATCACACGCCCTGGATTACTCAAAAGCCTTGCGCCATCTACTGAAATCACAGAAGAGCATTAGAGACAGGCTCTATATCTGTGCTCAGAAAAATACATCAGCCATATTGTGATATGTGATACATCCAAGCATAACATCAAGTCCACAAAGTAACAGGTCTTCAATCAGAAAATGGGCAAAGGGTAGGGAGCCCGAAACGCGTCAGAGTACGTCTCAACAGTGTGTTCTGTGATGTGATGTCTGATCTTCAATTAAGCTGTTTATTTTTATACTGATCCAGCCACTGTCATATTTTTGCTTCACTCTACAAGCAGTGCACTGCCTGTACGCCCTCCTTTTGGGCACAGCTTTCTAAACATTATCTACTGAATGCTGGTGGAGAACTCTGAAAACCAGCACACCAACCACTGCTCACTCTAATGGCAAACATCACAAATGTACAACTTGCAAACAACTACCCAAATGTCTATTTCTACTGTCACTCTCTTTAGCAGGTGATATTGAACTTTACCCAGGCCCTCCCTTTTCAACTCCAAAAAGGACTACCTATCTGTCGCCCATCTAAATATCCGGAGCCTGCTGCCCAAACTGGATGAACAAAGGACACGGTGCCTTATGTGTAAACCCAAAGCCGTAATTCTCACAGAAACAGGGCTAACCCCTAAAACCCCAATGCAAATATCACCATTCGGGGATACTCCATTTTTACGAAAGACAGAGGAGGGGTGTTATTTTATATTGCAGACACCTTACCATTTTTCCTGCTAAATTGGCCACCAAGTCCACCCTTTTTTGAATTCCAAGTTAGAAAAATGTGCCTCCCCTTTTCTAACATTGTTCTGATTGCTGGCATCTACCGCCCCCCTAAAGCCCCTCTACAATCCCTGACTGATATCACCCAGTTTCTTGGCTCTATTTCCTCTCTGAATGAGAAGAGTGAGCTGCTAGTTCTTGGGGATTTCAACTTCAATTGGCTCGACCCCAAAAACAACAAAAATCCAGATACAACTCAAGTCACTTAACCTAACGTAACTAATTTCCCAACCCACACGGACATACCGGAAATCTCACAACCATTCCTTGCTAGACTGGATTCTCTCCTCAAACCCCAGCAGAATCCAATCCTCTGGCATCCTTCCTGACATTTTCAGTGACCATGCAATAGTGTACTGTGTAAGGAAAATTAAACCGCCCCATTCAAGCCCTAAAGTTCTCCTCACTAGAACATTTAGAAACTTTAACCCACAACAGTTTCTGGATGACCTTACTAGCTGCCAGTGGCACAGAATCGACTTGATTCCCGACCCTGATTCTGCGCTCGATTATTTCCAGTCCGAGTTCTTAAAACTCTGCGATACCCATGCTCCACTACGCAAAATAAGGGTACGGGGGGCCCACCTTCCATGGGTTACACCTGACCTGATAGCACTCTACCAGTTCAGGGATGCCTTGTGGAAAAGCTACAACGTAACTGGCACTACCAAGGATCTTAATCACTACAGATGCATGCGGAACATGTGCACAAGGCAAACAAGGCATGCAAAAGCCCAATATTACTCTGACAATCTCCACCAGAATACATCAAACCCAGCTAACTTCTGGAAGGTTATCAACAATATATTCCAACCTTCTAGCCATCAACAACCAAGTAATATCACTAAGGGGGATATTACTCTGATAAACCCACTGACATTGCAAATGCATTCAATGATGACTTTGTGGGGCGTGCTACTAACTTATTAGCTAAACACAACCCGAACTACAAACATGAACCTCATTCTGAAAGTACCCCTATAGCCCCATCCTCTCCCAACACTGCACACAACTTACAATTTGTCCCAGTATCCGAAGAGGAGATTACACAAGCGCTCCTCAAATTAAAGCTAAGCAGTCAGTGTGGACCTGCCTTACTTCAATCTAAATTCCTAAGACTTGGTGCCCCAGCCATTGCCAAACCGCTTGCTTCCATAGTCAACTCTATCCTGTCTGCAGGCCATATCCCTAAGACCTGGAAAATGTCAAAAGTAGGGACAAAAACACCGTCCCAAACTACAGGCCAATCTCTCTTCTCCCAATACTATCCAATGTCATTGAAAAATGTGTTCACTCCCAATTAAGCGATTACTATACCAAGACAAATTTGCTTAGCCAATTCCAATCTGGCTTTCGCCCCCAAACACTCCACGGTAACTGCCCTGCTAAACGTTTGTAATGAGATCCAGTGTGGAATGGAACAACTCTCTGGTGCAATATTCCTAGATTTTGATACTGATGATCAGGTTATCTTGATAAACAAACTCCAGTGCTCTGGAATAGGGAAGCATGCTTTAAACTGGTTTCATTTCTACCTATTAGATAGATCCCAACATGTGTCTCTCAGGCTCTAAATCCAACCCCTTAGAGATCACCTGTGGTGTCCCGCAAGGCTCTGTTCTGGGCCCCTACTCTTCTCATTATTCATTAATGATTTTCCCCAGCTTGTAAGGAAGCTTCAATACACATGTATGCAGATGACACAATCCTATATGCACACAGCCATAGCCTCTCTGACCTTCAACACATACTTCAGTCTGACTTTTTGAGACTTGAAAATTGGTTTTCCCAAAACAAACTGTTTTTAAACACTAACAAGACTAACAATGGTATTTGGGACCAAGGCTAAATTTGTAAAGCTTCCAATGACTGAGCTCTAGATCAGAACCAACGCTAACTCCTGTTACCAGTTTTAAATACCTGGGCATATGGTTTGACTCCCATTTAACATTTGGTTTGCACATTGATGCCCTGACATCCAAAACCTACGCCAAACTAGGGGTACTTTACAGTAACAAATCCTTCCTTAAGCCTGCTGGTCAGAAAGCGTATCACACAGCAGATGTTAATGCCAATTATAGACTATGGGGACATAGTATATGGCACCGCCAAATTCACCTTAGCAAACTTGACACCCTCTACAATTCAATATGCTGCTTTCTCCTCCAATGTAACTATAACACACATCACTGTGAAATGCTCAAAGAACTAGATTGGTCATCACTAGAGTCTAGGCGCAAAGTTCACATTTCCTGTCTTGCCTTCAAATACTTTCTGGGTAAGCTACCAAGCTACCTGAACAAGCTCCTCACCCCTACCACATGCAGCACCTATCACCTGAGATCAGACTCCAAAACTCTGTTCACGGTCGCAGGGTTCAACAAAGTATCCGGCCGCTCCTCCTTCTCTTACCGTGCACCCCAAAACTGGAACAATCCACCACCAGCTTAAGTTCTTTCAAAACTAAAGCATTTTAATCTGGTCTATAACTGTTACATATATCTAGAATATATATTATCTCTAACTGTGCATACTAGGTCTTCTATAAATGTATAACCCTGCTCACTTATGTAACCTTGTATTATTTGTCATCTTAACTCTATGCCAAGGACATACGTGAAAACGAGAGGTAACTCTCAGTGTATTACTTCCTGGTAACACATTTTATAAATAAATAAACGCACACACTTACGTTTCGACATGATCTTGTTTAATATGGTCTGTAATTCCTGTACACTAACTTCCATGTCCTGTAGGAAGAGAAGAGTCAGACAGCGGCAGTGCCAGCCTCCCCCTCACACACCACTACACCATGACATGTATACACAGCACAGGTAGCACCAGCCTCCCCCTCACTACTACACCATGACATGTATACACAGCACAGGTAGCACCAGCCTCCCCCTCACTACTACACCATGAGTGTCCATCTCATCCACATATTCTACTTGCAGAGGAATATGTAAAGCTTGAGCCAGTGCGATGATCTGGATGTGGTCACACTCCAGCACAGGTACAGCGCGAGCAGCGGCAGTGCCAGCCTCCCCTCAGACTTCCTGTATATACATACCTGCCCAGCCAGCTGCCTGAAAAGGTTTTTAAATGCTTCATCAACATCAGTCTCGGATAAAACTTGCTGAACAGAGATAAATAAAATAACGAAATGTAGAAGTGTCAGTAAATTACAATGCTTAAAAGCGAATAAATATACAGACATAGCACATATACTGGCTCATATACAGAGGGACATATAGATGGGGAAGCTCTGATGCTGTGCTATCATTCTGTGTATTTCTATATATAAGTGTATAAGCTTGTCAGTCCGATAGTGTGTATATACATGTATATAGTCAAATGTCTTTGTACATTTCTTTCTTCTATACTATTAGATATTCTGACATACATAATATAAAAATATATAATATAACATCTATTCACAAATAAATAGGTCCATACATACACAGTCAAATAAGCAGTGAATCTGTGTGCAGAGGTAACAATGTAACTGAAATGCAGCAGTGTGTGTGTGTGTATGTGTGTGTGTGTGTGTGTGTGTGTGTGTATGTGTGTATGTGTGTATGTGTGTATGTGTGTGTGTGTATATATATATATATATGTGTGTGTGTGTGTGTGTGTATGTGCGTGTATGTCTCTGTGTATATAGGTGTCCCTCCCTCCCAGTACTCACCTCAGTGGGTAAGTCGGCAGATATGGGATCGTCCATCTCACTGCAGAGGGAGAAAAGAGCTTAATATGCGGGGGAGGAGGGAAGGGGGGGAGCGGGGAGGGTTTGGGACAGTTATAGGAAGAAACATATTCCTTTGCATAGATGGTAGTATGCACTCTCCCCTCTCTCTCCCTTTTACCCCCTCTCTCTCACCCCCTCTCTCTCTGTGTCACCCCGTCTCTCCCCCCCTCCCGCCCTTATCTCCCCCTCCCCTCTCTTACATTGCACCGTGTCGGTTCTCAGAGAAGACCCTCAGCACGAAGTCTCCCTCCTTGTTGGGCTCGAAGGTGGAAGGTACCACTATGTACTCCCCGGGGGGGAGCTTGTGCCTGGTGCTGACCTCCCGTAGGTTAATGAACTGCTCTGAGCGGGCGCGAGACTGGTTCGCAAGGAAGAAGTCACGCTTCAGGTGAACGCCGGACTGTCCCAGGTACTAGGTGGGGGAGACAAGTATTTTAGAGAGAAAGAGAGGAGGTAGAGAAAACGAGGGGGGGGGAGAAGAGAGAACGAGGGGGGGGGGGAGAAGAGAGAACGAGGGGGGGGGGGAGAAGAGAGAACCAGGGGGGGGGGAGAAGAGAGAACGAGGGGGGGGGAGAAGAGAGAACGAGGGGGGGGGAGAAGAGAGAACGAGGGGGGGGGGAGAAGAGAGAACGAGGGGGGGGGGGAGAGAGAGAACGAGGGGGGGGAAAGAGAAAACGAGGGGGGGGAGAAGAGAAAACGAGGGTGGGGGGGAGAAGAGAGAACGAGGGTGGGGGGCAGAGAAGAGAGAACGAGGGTGGGGGGCAGAGAAGAGAGAACGAGGGTGGGGGGGAGAAGAGAGAACGAGGGTGGGGGGCAGAGAAGAGAGAACGAGGGTGGGGGGCAGAGAAGAGAGAACGGGGTGGGGCAGAGAACGAGGGTGGGGGCAGAGAAGAGAGAACGAGGGTGGGGGGCAGAGAAGAGAGAACGAGGGTGGGGGGCAGAGAAGAGAGAACGAGGGTGGGGGGCAGAGAAGAGAGAACGAGGGTGGGCGGGGAGAAGAGAGAACGAGGGTGGGCGGGGAGAAGAGAGAACGAGGGTGGGCGGGGAGAAGAGAGAACGAGGGTGGGCGGGGAGAAGAGAGAACGAGGGTGGGCGGGGAGAAGAGAGAACGAGGGTGGGCGGGGAGAAGAGAGAACGAGGGTGGGCGGGGAGAAGAGAGAACGAGGGTGGGGGGGAGAAGAGAGAACAAGGGCGGGAGAAGAGAAGAACAAGGGGGGGAGAAGAGAGAACAAGGGGGGGGAGAAGAGAGAACGAGGGGGGGGAGAAGAGAGAACGAGGGGGGGAGAAGAGAGAACGAGGGGGGGAGAAGAGAGAACGAGGGGGGGGAGAAGAGAGAACGAGGGGGGGGAGAAGAGAGAACGAGGGGGGGGAGAAGAGAGAACGAGGGGGGGGGAGAAGAGAGAACGAGGGGGGGGGGAGAAGAGAGAACGAGGGGGGGGGAGAAGAGAGAACGAGGGGGGGGAGAAGAGAGAACGAGGGGGGGGAGAAGAGAGAAAGAGGGGGGGGAGAAGAGAGAACGAGGGGGGGGAGAAGAGAGAACGAGGGGGGGGAGACAGAGAGACGAGGGGGGGAGAAGAGAGAACGAGGGGGGGAGAAGAGAGAACGAGGGGGGGAGAAGAGAGAACGAGGGGGGGGGAGAAGAGAGAACGAGGGGGGGAGAAGAGAGAACGAGGGGGGGGAGAAGAGAGAACGAGGGGGGGAGAAGAGAGAACGAGGGGGGGAGAAGAGAGAACGAGGGGGGGAGAAGAGAGAACGAGGGGGCGAGAAGAGAGAACGAGGGGGCGGGAGAAGAGAGAACGAGGGGGGGGGGGAGAAGAAGAGAACGAGAGGGGGGAGAAGAGGGAACGAGGGGGGGGAGAAGAGAGAACGAGGGGGGGAGAAGAGAGAACGAGGTGGGGAGAAGAGAGAACGAGGGGGGGAGAACAGAGAACGAGGGGGGGGGAGAAGAGAGAACGAGGGGGGGAGGGAGAAGAGAAAACGAGGGGGGGGAGATTAGAGAACGAGGGGGGGAGAAGAGAGAACGAGGGGGGGGGAGAAGAGAGAACGAGGGGGGGAGAAGAGAGAACGAGGGGGGCGGGAGAAGAGAGAACGAGGGGGGCGGGAGAAGAGAGAACGAGGGGGGCGGGAGAAGAGAGAACGAGGGGGGGGAAGAAGAGAGAACGAGGGGGGGGGAGAAGAGAGAATGAGGGGGGGGGGAGAACAGAGAACGATGGGGGGGGAGAACAGAGAACGAGGGGGGGGAGAACAGAGAACGAGGGGGGGAGAAGAGAGAACAGAGAACGAGGGGGGAGAACAGAGAACGAGGGGGAGGGAGAAGAGAAAACGAGGGGGGGGAGAAGAGAGAACGAGGGGGGGGGAGAAGAGAGAACGAGGGGGGGGGAGAGAAGAGAGAACGAGGGGGGGAGAAGAGAGAACGAGGGGGGGAGAAGAGAGAACGAGGGGGGAGAAGAGAGAACGAGGGGGAGAAGAGAGAACGAGGGGGGGGAAGAGAGAACGAGGGGGGGAAGAGAGAACGAGGGGGGAGAAGAGAGAACGAGGGGGGGGAGAAGAGAGAACGAGGGGGGGGAGAAGAGAGAACGAGGGGGGGGGAGAAGAGAGAACGAGGGGGGGGGAGAAGAGAGAACGAGGGGTGGGGGAGAAGAGAGAACGAGGGGTGGGGGAGAAGAGAGAACGAGGGGGGGAGAAGAGGAGAACGAGGGGGGGGAGAAGAGAGAACAGGGGGGGGAGAAGAGAGAACGAGGGGGAGAAGAAGAAAGAACGAGGGGGGGAGAAGAAGAAAGAACGAGGGGGGGAGAAGAGAGAACGAGGGGGGGGAGAAGAGTGAACGAGGGGTGGGGGGAGAAGAGTGAACGAGGGTGGGGGGGGAGAAGAGTGAACGAGGGTGGGGGGGAGAAGAGTGAACGAGGGGTGGGGAGGAGAAGAGAGAACGAGGGTGGGGGGGAGAAGAGTGAACGAGGGAGGGGAGAAGAGTGAACGAGAGGGGGGGAGAAGAGTGAACGAGGGGGGGGAGAAGAGTGAACGAGGGGGGGGAGAAGAGTGAACGAGGGGGGGGAGAAGAGTGAACGAGGGGGGGGAGAAAGAGTGAACGAGGGAGGGGAGAAGAGTGAACGAGTGGGGGGAGAAGAGTGAACGAGGGGGGGGGGAGAAGGGAGAACGAGGGGGGAGAAGGGAGAACGAGGGGGGGAGAAGGGAGAACGAGGGGGGGAGAAGGGAGAACGAGGAGGGGAGAAGGGAGAACGAGGAGGGGAGAAGAGAGAACGAGGAGGGGAGAAGAGAGAACGAGGAGGGGAGAAGGAGAACGAAGAGCGGAGAAGGGAGAACGAGTAGGGGAGAAGGGAGAACGAGGAGCGGAGAAGGGAGAACGAGGAGGGGAGAAGAGAGAACGAGGGGGGGAGAAGAGAGAACGAGGGGGGGAGAAAAGAGAACGAGGGGGGGAGAAGAGAGAACGAGGGGGGGAGAAGAGAGAACGAGGGGGGGAGAAGAGAGAACGAGGGGGGAAGAAGAGAGAGACGGAATGAGAGAGTGAAAAACAGAAAAAAGGAGAGATGGAAAGTGAAGGATAGAGAAGGTTTGAGAGAGAACCCGCTCAGGGATGGGGGATATATATAGATATATAAATATATATACACACATACCTCTCTAGAACCTGCAAAGAAAACAAAAAAACACAGATTATTAACTAATCTGAATATAAAAATCATATCCCTGTGCCAGTCCTAGAGGTCCCAGACTCTGTATCCCTGTGCCAGTCCTAGAGGTCCCAGACTCTGTATCCCCTGTGCCAGTTCTAGAAGTGTCAGGTTGTGTCCCTGTGCAGTCCTAGGGGTGCCAGGCTGTGTCCCTGTGCTAGCCCTAGAGGTGCCAGGCTCTGTATCCCTGTGCCAGTCCTAGATGTGTCAGGCTTTGTATCTGTGACGATCAGGGGTAATCTGGCCTGTAATAAAGGGTTATACCCGGCTAGTTACCCCTAATTTGTGTGGGGAGAGAAAGGGTTAATGTATAATGTACTATGTATGTGTATTCCAAAGCACTTTTATTCCCTGTGAATTCAATTCCCAAGTCTATTTAAGCAGGCAAAGGAGGTAAAGTGTTTTGTGATCTATGGGTAAGCACTGTGATGTAATTTGGGAGCCAGCCCTGCAAAGTGTTCAGGGGATTATGTGACTGTATGTACTAATTTCTCAGAGAGCAGACTTGTAATGGGATTTGCATGTGAGTTACATTTGTATGGGGCCTCTGATTTAACCAGGTGAGGTTCCTGCAGATAAAGGTGCATTGAGGATGAGCTGCAGAGCCATAAGGAGTGGGGATGGGCTAGATAACATTTAGTATCTGCCATCAACCCCTCCTATGGGTTAGACAATGCCCAGCCATTCAGCCCTAGACTTGGTGTCGCATGGGGTGGGTGGGGGGGCACCCCTGCTTCCTCCCAGAGTTCCTTGCTTGTTTGTGATGGGAATTCAAACCCTATAAAGAGGCAGATTACCCAACCCCAGAGTGGTAGAGTGAGATTAGCTGTTCGTAGTTGGTGGTTCGTGACTCTGATCCGGCAAGGGAGAATTGCTAGCCTGTGTTATTCTTGATACTTCCCCCTGTTATTTTACCGTAAGTGTTATTTTCAGGTGTTATTTGTGTTACAGTGTTGTGTTTGCCCGAAAGGGAATAAATCTTCAGTTATTTTATCATTCTGTCCTGTTCAATCAGTGCCCAGTATATTCGGCGTGAATTAGGTCTGGTCAGTATCCCTGTGCCAGCCCTAGAGGTGTCAGGCTCTGTATCCCTGCTTCCCCAGTCCTAGAGGTTCTGTACCTCATAGACAGCGAAGCCGATGGTCTCCATGTCTTCCCCACGCGCCTCTCCTTGCGTCGGTTCTTCTGCATGAGGGCAAGGACACAGGTGCAGCCTCGCTCCGATCCTTGGTCATCCTCCTCATCCTCCTCCTCCAGCACGATCTTAAACTGGGGGTTAATCCAGAACGTGGCTATGCAGAGAGGATCGTGGGAAAGGAAATGAGAGAGAGAAAGAAAGGGGGGAGGGGGTTGTGTTGCTCTGCTTCTGGAGACTTCCCCCCCATCCATGCCCATTCTGGAGCCCCCCCCTCCATGCCCATTCTGGAGGCGCCCCCCCACCTCCGTGCCCATTCTGGAGGCCCCCCCTCCATGCCCATTCCGGAGGCCCCCCCCTCCATGCCCATTCTGGAGGCCCCCGCCCCTCCATGCCCATTCTGGAGGCCCCCCTTCCAAGCCCATTCTGGAGCCCCCCCTTCATGCCCATTCTGGAGGCCCCCCTTCCATGCCCATTCTGGAGGGCCCCCTTCCATGCCCATTCTGGAGGGCCCCCCCTCCATGCCCATTCTGGAGGCACCCCCCTCTATGCCCATTCTGGAGGCCCCCTTCCAAGCCCATTCTGGAGTGCCCCCCCCTCCATGCCCATTCTGGAGTGCCCCCCCCTCCATGCCCATTCTGGAGGCCCCCCTCCCTCCATGCCCATTCTGGAGACCCCCTCCTCCATGCCCATTCTGGAGCCCCCCCTCCATGCCCCTTCTGGAGGCCCCCCTCCTCCATGCCCATTCTGGAGCCCCCTCCCCCCCCCCCTCCATGCCAATTCTGGAGCTTTTGCCCTGAACATTTCATGTCTTGGCTAAAATTCTGATCATGCACATTTCTAGAACAAGTTCTAGTCTCAACCTGCCCATTCCAGAGTCTCGTCATGCAGATTTCTGCAGGGTCAACCCTTTGGAGTCTTTGCATGACACCCTCTAGAGCAGGAGTGGCCAACTCCAGTCCTCAAGGGCCACCAACAGGTCAAGTTTTCAGGATACCCCTGCTTCAGCACAGGCGGTGCAGTGATAATGAATGAGTCACTGATTGAGCCACCTGAGCTGAAGCAGAGAAAACCTGACCTGTTGGTGGCCCCTGAGCACTGGAGTTGGCCACTCCTGGTCTAGATCCTCCTCTAGATCCTTGCGCACCCGTGGAGGCCTGTTCTAGTTACCGGGGAAGTTCCTGCAGCCGCCGGCGGTGCTGCCACCCCTCCAGGACCCGTTATACAGAGTTGTGCTCCACTTGCGGTATTTGCGCGCGGTGAGGGAGTCCGGGGTGAGATTACAGATCTCAAGGCGAGAAAACTCATGAAGGTAATCCTGAAAAGACATCCTGATGGGAGAAGAAGAGAGCGTGAGAGCGCGCGAGAGAGCATGGGGAGGGAGAGCGCGAGACAGAGCACGGGGAGGGAGAGCGCGAGAGAGAGCACGGGGAGGGAAGAGAGCGAGAGAGAGCACGGGGAGGGAGAGAGCGGGAGAGAGCACGGGGAGGGAGAGAGCATGGGGAGGGAGAGAGCACGGGGAGGGAGAGAGCACGGGGAGGGAGAGAGCGAGAGAGAGCACCAGGAGAGCGAGAGAGAGCACGGGGAGGGAGAGAGCGAGCGAGAGCACGGAGAGGGAGAGAGCGAGCAAGAGCACGGGGAGGGAGAGAGCGAGCAAGAGCACGGGGAGGGAGAGGGCGAGCGAGAGCACGGGGAGGGAGACAGCGCGAGCGAGAGCACGGGGAGGGAGGGAGAGAGCGAGAGAGAGCACGGGGAGGGAGGGAGAGAGAGCACGGGGAGGGAGAGAGCGCGAGCGGGAGCACGGGGAGGGAGAGAGCGAGAGAGAGCACAGGGAGGGAGCGAGAGAGAGCACGGGGAGGGAGAGAGAGAGAGCGAGCATGGGGAGGGAGAGAGAGCGAGAGAGAGCACGGGAGGGAGAGAGAGCGAGAGAGAGCACGGGGAGGGAGAGAGAGCGAGAGAGAGCACGGGGAGGGAGAGAGCGAGAGCGAGCACAGGAAGGGGGAGAGCGAGAGAGAGCACGGGGAGGGAGGGAGAGAGCGAGAGAGAGCACGGGGAGGGAGAGAGCGAGAGAGAGCACGGGGAGGGAGAGCGCGAGAGAGAGCACGGGGAGGGAGAGAGAGAGCACGGGGAGGGAGGGAGAGAGCGAGAGAGAGCACGGGGAGGGAGCGAGAGAGAGCACGGGGAGGGAGGGAGCGAGAGAGAGCACGGGGAGGGAGGGAGAGAGCGAGAGAGAGCACGGGGAGGGAGGGAGAGAGAGCACGGGGAGGGAGAGAGCGCGAGCGGGAGCACGGGGAGGGAGAGAGCGAGAGAGAGCACAGGGAGGGAGCGAGAGAGAGCACGGGGAGGGAGAGAGAGAGAGCGAGCATGGGGAGGGAGAGAGAGCGAGAGAGAGCACGGGAGGGAGAGAGAGCGAGAGAGAGCACGGGGAGGGAGAGAGAGCGAGAGAGAGCACGGGGAGGGAGAGAGCGAGAGCGAGCACAGGAAGGGGGAGAGCGAGAGAGAGCACGGGGAGGGAGGGAGAGAGCGAGAGAGAGCACGGGGAGGGAGAGAGCGAGAGAGAGCACGGGGAGGGAGAGCGCGAGAGAGAGCACGGGGAGGGAGAGAGAGAGCACGGGGAGGGAGGGAGAGAGCGAGAGAGAGCACGGGGAGGGAGCGAGAGAGAGCACGGGGAGGGAGGGAGCGAGAGAGAGCACGGGGAGGGAGGGAGAGAGCGAGAGAGAGCACGGGGAGGGAGGGAGAGAGCGAGAGAGAGCACGGGGAGGGAGAGAGAGAGCGAGAGAGAGCACGGGGAGGGAGAGAGAGAGCGAGAGAGAGCACGGGGAGGGAGAGAGAGAGCGAGAGAGAGCACGCGGAGGGAGGGAGAGAGCGAGAGAGAGCACGGGGAGGGAGAGAGAGAGCGAGAGAGAGCACGGGGAGGGAGAGAGAGAGAGAGCACGGGGAGGGAGAGAGAGAGCACGGGGAGGGAGAGAGAGAGCACGGGGAGGGAGAGAGAGAGCACGGGGAGGGAGAGAGAGAGCACGGGGAGGGAGAGAGAGAGAGAGAGCACGGGGAGGGAGAGAGAGAGCAAGCACAGGGAGGGAGAGAGAGAGCAAGAGAGAGCACGGGGAGGGAGGGAGAGAGCGAGAGAGAGCATGGGGAGGGAGAGAGCGAGAGAGAGCACGGGGAGGGAGGGAGAGAGCGAGAGAGAGCACGGGGAAGGAGGGAGAGAGCGAGAGAGAGCACGGGGAGGGAGGGAGAGAGCGAGAGAGAGCATGGGGAGGGAGAGAGCGAGAGAGAGCACGGGGAGGGAGAGAGCGAGAGAGAGCACGGGGAGGGAGGGAGAGAGCGAGAGAGAGCACGGGGAGGGAGAGAGAGCACGGGGAGGGAGGGAGAGAACGAGAGAGAGCACGGGGAGGGAGGGAGAGAGCGAGCACGGGGAGGGAGGGAGAGAGCGAGAGCACGGGGAGGGAGGGAGAGAGCGAGAGAGAGCACGGGGAGGGAGGGAGGGAGAGAGCGAGAGAGAGCACGGGGAGGGAGGGAGGGAGAGAGCGAGAGAGCACGGGGAGGGAGGGAGGGAGAGAGCGAGAGAGCACGGGGAGGGAGGGAGGGAGAGAGCGAGAGAGCACGGGGAGGGAGGGAGGGAGAGAGCGAGAGAGCACGGGGAGGGAGGGAGAGAGCGAGAGAGCACGGGGAGGGAGGGAGAGAGCGAGAGAGCACGGGGAGGGAGGGAGAGAGCGAGAGAGCACGGGGAGGGAGGGAGAGAGCGAGAGAGCACGGGGAGGAAGAGAGCGAGCGAGAGAGCACGGGGAGGGAGAGAGCACGGGGAGGGAGGGAGAGAGCGAGAGAGAGCACGGGGAGGGAGGGAGAGAGCGAGACAGAGCACGGGGAGGGAGGGAGAGAGTGAGACAGAGCATGGGGAGGGAGAGAGCGAGGGAGAGCACAGGGAGGGAGAGCGAGAGAGAGCACAGGGAGGGAGAGAGAGAGAGAGCGAGAGAGCACGGGGAGGGAGAGAGAGAGCGAGAGAGCACGGGGAGAGAGAGAGAGCGAGAGAGAGCGAGAGAGAGAGAGCGCGAGAGAGCACAGGGAGGGAGAGGGAGAGCACAGGGATAGAGAGAGCGAGTGCGAACGGAGAGAGCGAGCACGAACACGCTGAGAGAGCGAGCGCGCTGAGAGAGCGAGCGCCGAGAGAGAGAACGCGCCGAGAGAGAGAACGCGCCGAGAGAGAGAACGCGCCGAGAGAGAGAACGCGCCGAGAGAGAGAGAGAGAGCACGGGGAGGGAGGGAGGGAGAGAGCGAGAGAGCACGGGGAGGGAGAGAGCGAGAGAGCACGGGGAGGGAGGGAGAGAGCGAGAGAGCACGGGGAGGGAGGGAGAGAGCGAGAGAGCACGGGGAGGAAGAGAGCGAGCGAGAGAGCACGGGGAGGGAGAGAGCACGGGGAGGGAGAGAGCGAGAGAGAGCACGGGGAGGGAGGGAGAGAGCGAGACAGAGCACGGGGAGGGAGGGAGAGAGTGAGACAGAGCACGGGGAGGGAGAGAGCGAGGGAGAGCACAGGGAGGGAGAGCGAGAGAGAGCACAGGGAGGGAGAGAGAGAGAGAGCGAGAGAGCACGGGGAGGGAGAGAGAGAGCGAGAGAGCACGGGGAGAGAGAGAGAGCGAGAGAGAGCGAGAGAGAGCGAGAGAGAGCGAGAGAGAGCGAGAGAGAGCGAGAGAGAGCGAGAGAGAGCGAGAGAGAGAGCGCGAGAGAGCACAGGGAGGGAGAGGGAGAGCACAGGGAGAGAGAGAGCGAGTGCGAACGGAGAGAGCGAGAACGAACACGCTGAGAGAGCGAGCGCGCTGAGAGAGCGAGCGCCGAGAGAGAGAACGCGCCGAGAGAGAGAACGCGCCGAGAGAGAGAACGCGCCGAGAGAGAGAACGCGCCGAGAGAGAGAACGAACGCGCTGAGAGAGAACGCGCCGAGACAGAGAACGCGCTGAGAGAGAGCACGCGCGGAGAGAGAGAATGCGCACGTTGAGAAAGCGCCGAGACAGAGAACGCGCCGAGACAGAGAACGCGCCGAGACAGAGAACGCGTGCGTTGAGAAAGCGCAGAGGAGGAGAAAACTAAACAAGGATAAAAAAAATAAAAGATGGGGAGAGAGAGGGGAAGGAAGAGGGATAAGAAGATATCCAGATGATGGTTCCGTCTCTTCTCTGACGCACCAGAATTCTCCGTCCTCCATCTTATTTCTCAGCTCGTCTCTCTGCGACGGATCCACGGAATTCCACTCCGATGAACTGCACAGAACCGAGACTACAATCAGGAGGGGTTAAGTGACGCTCTGCAAGGATCAGGCAGGGGAGGGGTTAAGTGACGCTCTGCAAGGATCAGGCAGGGGAGGGGTTAAGTGACGCTCTGCAAGGATCAGGCAGGGGAGGGGTTAAGTGACGCTCTGCAAGGATCAGGCAGGGGAGGCGTTAAGTGACGCTCTGCAAGGATCAGGCAGGGGAGGGGTTAAGTGACGCTCTGCAAGGATCAGGCAGGGGAGGGGTTAAGTGACGCTCTGCAAGGATCAGGCAGGGGAGGGGCTAAGTGACGCTCTGCAAGAATCAGGCAGGGGAGGGGTTAAGTGACGCTTTGCAAGGATCAGGCAGGGGAGGGGATAAGTGACGCTCTGCAGGGATCAGGCAGGGGAGGGGTTAAGTGACGCTCTGCTGGGATCAGGCAGAGGAGGGGTTAAGTGACGCTCTGCAGGGTTCAGGCAGGGGAGGGGATAAGTGACGCTCTGCAAGGATCAGGCAGGGGAGGGGTTAAGTGATGCTCTACAGGGATCAGGCAGGGGAGGGGTTAAGTGATGCTCTGCTGGGATCAGGCAGAGGAGGGGTTAAGTGACGCTCTGCAGGGATCAGGCAGGGGAGGGGTTAAGTGACGCTCTGCAGGGATCAGGCAGGGGAGGGGTTAAGTGACGCTCTGCTGGAATCAGGCAGGGGAGGGGTTAAGTGACGTTCTGCTGGAATCAGGCAGGGGAGGGGTTAAGTGACGTTCTGCAGGGTCTCACCTGTCACTCCAGGCACCTGTCCACTCTACCTCACCCCAAGGGTTTCTCATCCGTATCAGCTTCGTGTTCTGACCTCTGTAGTTGACCTATGACCCCACGACCCCAACACAATCAACAGGTGGTAAAAGGTAGCAGCCTCACTCACTCGCAGCGTCACACACTCGCAGCCTCACTCACTCGCAGCCTCACTCACTCGCAGCCTCACTCACTCGCAGCGTCACACACTCGCAGCGTCACACACTCGCAGCGTCACACACTCGCAGCGTCACACACTCGCAGCGTCACACACTCGCAGCCTCACACACTCGCAGCCTCACTCACTCGCAGCCTCACTCACTCGCAGCGTCACACACTCGCAGCGTCACACACTCGCAGCGTCACACACTCGCAGCGTCACACACTCGCAGCGTCACACACTCGCAGCGTCACACACTCGCAGCGTCACACACTCGCAGCGTCACACACTCGCAGCGTCACACACTCGCAGCGTCACACACTCGCAGCGTCACACACTCGCAGCGTCACACACTCCGTCACGGCCCCCCACCGCAGCGTCACGGCCCCCCACCGCAGCGTCACGGCCCCCACCGCAGCGTCACGGCCCCCCACCGCAGCGTCACAGCCCCCACCGCAGCGTCACGGCCCCCCACCGCAGCGTCACGGCCCCCACCGCAGCGTCACGGCCCCCACCGCAGCGTCACGGCCCCCACCGCAACGTCACGGCCCCCCACCGCAACGTCACGGCCCCCACCGCAGCGTCACGGCCCCCCACCGCAGCGTCACGGCCCCCCACCGCAGCGTCACGGCCCCCACCGCAACGTCACGGCCCCCACCGCAGCGTCACGGCCCCCACCGCAGCGTCACGGCCCCCCACCGCAGCGTCACGGCCCCCCACCGCAGCGTCACGGCCCCCACCGCAGCGTCACGGCCCCCACCGCAGTGTCACAGCCCCCACCGCAGCGTCACGGCCCCCACCGCAGCGTCACGGCCCCCCACCGCAGCGTCACGGCCCCCACCGCAGCGTCACGGCCCCCCACCGCAGCGTCACGGCTCCCCACCGCAGCGTCACGGCTCCCCACCGCAGCGTCACGGCCCCCCACCGCAGCGTCACGGCCCCCCACCGCAGCGTCACGGCCCCCCACCGCAGCGTCACGGCCCCCCACCGCAGCGTCACGGCCCCCCACCGCAGCGTCAGTCTCAGTGTTACCTCAGTGGCTCCTGTGACGGAATACGCGTGACCTTTCACCAGTTTCTTGAAGGTTACAGCTTCCATGTCAGTCGCACTAGTGATCTGAGACCAGAGAAAGTGTGTGAGAGAGAGGGGAGGGGAGAGAGAGAGAGAGATGGAGACAGAGGGGGAGAGGTGAGGGAGGGAGGGTGGGGGGAGGAGAGGGAGGGAGGGTGGGGGGAGGAGAGGGAGAGAGGGAGGGAGGGTGGGGGGAGTAGAGGGAGAGAGGGAGGGAGGGTGGGGGGAGGAGAGGGAGAGAGGGAGGGAGGGTGGGAGTGGGAGCGGGAGGGTGGGAGCGGGGAGGGAGGGTGGGAGGGGGAGCGGGGAGGGAGGGTGGGAGGGGGAGCGGGGAGGGAGGGTGGGAGGGGGAGCGGGGACGGAGGGTGGGAGGGGGAGCGGGGACGGAGGGTGGGAGGGGGAGGGAGGGTGGGAGGAGCGGGGGGGGAGGGTGAGGAGTGGAGGGGGAGCGAGGGGGAGAGAGGGAGGATGATAGGAGGGGGAACGGAGAGAGGGGAGAGGGGGAAGAGGAAGAGGGGAGCGGGAGGGTGGGAGGAAGAGGGGAGCGGGAGGGTGGGAGGAAGAGGGGAGCGGGAGGGTGGGAGGAAGAGGGGAGCGGGAGGGTGGGAGGAAGGGGAGAGGGAGGGAGAGGGGGGAAGGAGGGGGAGAGAGAATAGTGAAGTAAAAGGGAGGTGGGGGAGGTCCCAAGGTGACAGGGGGCTTGTGACACTCACATCAATGGAGCAGCCCATAAGGGACCCCCTTTCCAGAGCCTTCAGAAGGATGCTGAACAGGTCAGCGGGGGGCTTCTTCAGCTCATACCACTCGGTGACCCCCCCTGTGAAGTCCTCGAAACCTTCAGATGTGCTCCCCCCTGACAGAGCCTCGTAACACCCATTAGCTCTGCACAGGAGAAGAAAGTTGGGTTAGTACAGGGTGCTGTGTGTGCAGAGGAGGAGCTGGGGTTAGTACAGGGTGCTGTGTGTGCAGAGGAGGAGCTGGGGTTAGTACAGGGTGCTGTGTGTGCAGAGGAGGAGCTGGGGTTAGTACAGGGTGCTGTGTGTGCAGAGGAGGAGCTGGGGTTAGTACAGGGTGCTGTGTGGGCAGAGGAAGAGCTGGGGTTAGTACAGGGTGCTGTGTGTGCAGAGGAAGAGCTGGGGTTAGTACAGGGGTCTGTGTGCAGAGGAAGAGCTGGGATTAGTACAGGGTGCTGTGTGTGCAGAGGAGGAGTTGGGGTTACACAGGGTGCTGTGTGTGCAGAGGAAGAGCTGGGGTTAGTACAGGGGTCTGTGGGCAGAGGAGGAGCTGGGGTTAGTACAGAGTGCTGTGTGTGCAGAGGAGGAGCTGGGGTTAGTACAGGGTGCTGTGTGTGCAGAGGAAGAGCTGGGGTTAGTACAGGGGTCTGTGTGCAGAGGAAGAGCTGGGATTAGTACAGGGTGCTGTGTGTGCAGAGGAGGAGCTGGGGTTAGTACAGAGTGCTGTGTGTGCAGAGGAGGAGCTGGGGTTAGTACAGGGTGCTGTGTGTGCAGAGGAGGAGCTGGGGTTAGTACAGGGTGCTGTGTGTGCAGAGGAGGAGCTGGGGTTAGTACAGGGTGCTGTGTGTGCAGAGGAAGAGCTGGGGTTAGTACAGGGTGCTGTGTGTGCAGAGGAAGAGCTGGGATTCGTACAGGGTGCTGTGTGTGCAGAGGAGGAGCTGGGGTTAGTACAGGGTGCTGTGTGCAGAGGAGGAGCTGGGGTTAGTACAGGGTGCTGTGTGTGCAGAGGAGGAGCTGGGGTTAGCACAGAATGCTGAGTGCGCAGAGGAGGAGCTGGGGTTAGTACAGAATGCTGAGTGCGCAGGGATTCATACTTAGCATAGGCCTTCTCCAGCAGCGCGCTCCAGAACTCATTCCCTGAGGCCGAATGGACAAAGACCAGTTTATTGTCTTTAACGGGAAGTAAATCATCAATAACGACATCCACCCACTCACCAAACTGCCACAGCTGCAATACACAGAGTAACCACCGGGTGTCACTGCATGATACTCAGGCATATACAGGTGTAAAACACACAGTGACCACAGGGTATCAAATCAAATCAAATCAGCTTTATTGGCATGACGAAAGAACATTTCAGTATTGCCAAAGCGTGAATAGTAAGGGGTGGGGGACAATAATTACACGAATACTAGGGGGTAGGGTATAATGATTGCACCGTCAGTGCATGATACCCATAGGGATATATAGGTGTAATACACACAGTGACCACAGGGTGTCACCGTCAGTGCATGATACCCATAGGGATATACAGGTGTAATACACACAGTGACCACAGGGTGTCACCGTCAGTGCATGATACCCATAGGGATATACAGGTGTAATACACACAGTGACCACAGGGTGTCACCGTCAGTGCATGATACCCATAGGGATATATAGGTGTAATACACACAGTGACCACAAGGTGTCACCGTCAGTGCATGATACCCATAGGGATATACAGGTGTAATACACACGGTGACCACAGGGTGTCACCGTCAGTGCATGATACCCATAGGGATATATAGGTGTAATACACACAGTGACCACAGGGTGTCACCGTCACTAAATGATATCCATATGGAGTATACAGGACATCTCCACCCCATTACCTGGAAATGGAAGACTCCCGAATAGTTTTCCTGGAAGCTTTGACCATGAGGAACCACACGGTGCAGGACAGTCTCATTTAATGTGAGGGAGGCAATGGCAGCAAGGAGCCAACAGTCACCTGTTCATAGAGAAGGTGGAGGTGGGGATGGAGGAGAGGAGGGGGGAGGAGAGGGAAGGGGTGGAGGGGAGAGTTGGGGGAGGGGGGGGTGAAGAGGAATGGTGGGAGAGGAAGTAGAGGTGGGGTGGAGGGGAGAGGTAGTGTGAGGAGAGGTGGGGATGTGGGGTGGTAGAGGAGAGGTGAGAGGGAGGAGAGGTGGGGGAGAGTTAGAGGGGGAGACCAAACTTACAATTATTTGATTTAGACACAATTATATACTGTACACATTTTTCCTCTTTAGGTTAAAAAAAAAAAGTGCTTACTATTTTAAAACAGATAACAAAATCAACAATAAAATAGTTTTTTTAAAGGATTATTTTCAATTCATGGTAAAATTTTAATATAAACTATTTTTTCCCAGTGCAGGTCTCCTCTTTCATCTGAAAGGCGGTCCATATATGGGACCTGAAACATTTGAACCTCATTATGAACGTGTGCGCAGAGCTCTGCTTGGTACCTCTGTCCTAGAGGAGACCTGCACTGGGAAGAAATGGTTTGCCTGTGATGTGTTGGCTGCACACGCAGGATTCTCCTCCTCGCCGGAACCGGTTTCCGTGCACTTGGAACTGTGCTAAACATTTCAATAGCCATTAAAGCATAATAACGATATTCAAGTTTATTCCGGCAAACACGCACGCAGAAAATAGTAACGGCATTAACTGGGCTGAGCTGCCGCTCTCACCTCTGTGATTTAAGCAGCGCTAGTTCTGTCCCAAAGGGAATCGGACCAGACAATACAGAAACCGAGACTGCCGGCGAGATTAAAAATAAAGAAATCTTTCTTCGCAATTAAATAAAGCGGGACGAGATGGCTGATACAGACGCAGCGGCCGTTATCCGAACGTTTCACGGAGCCGTCTTCGTGAGCTCTGCTGTATTCCACGCGGCATTCACTCGTTATTCTTGCGTGAACGCCGCCAATCACACCCGGAATCTTCCACAGTGTGAGGCTCCTTAGCCATACACTAATCCTCTGAGGACTTCTTTCCCAAGTACAGAAAGAACTCGGAACGCTAATCTTCAAATTACTTACATTTTAAGACAACGCCCGATAAAAACACTAGTACAGCAGGGCCCCACTCATACGGCGGTTTCCGTTCCAGGTCGCCGCCGTAAAGCGGGGCCCTGCAGTACTGTATTGGACCTTTGAAAACAGATGCAGAGCTGTAAACCGACTGTTTCGCTGACAAATGGCATCTGACAAGGAGTTGCGCACGCGCTAAAACTGTTGTTTAGTGACAGCCGGATACTCCGCTGCTGTGCACGTCATGCCGAAAATCACCGGAAAAACGGAACAGGCGCCAAACCTAATGAATATGGGTATACATTGGGAAACGCTGTTTGAGCGGAGCGCCATATAGCGGAGCGCTACTGTAATCACGCGTCTTAACGCGGGAACGTTTGAAGAAATCATGCGGCACGACCTGGGTATGCCCAGGAATACAAATCGTGAAATGTTCGCATAGCGGCCGCTGCATCTGTAATTTAAACCTCATACATAAAGCTTGGCCCCCTGCAGACGCGCTTACCAGAACTCCCTCCTACTGTCTCTGTACGTCCTTCCTACCAACCAATTAGATTGTAAGCTCCCCGGAGCAGGGGCTCCTCTTCCTAAATGTCACTTTTATGTCTGAAGCACTTATTCCCGTGATCTGTTATTTGTATTATTTGTTATGTATACGATTGTCACGTGTATTACTACTGTGTACATTAATGGCGCGGTATAAATAAAGACATACATACATACATACATACATACATACATACATACATACATGAGATGTCGGCAACGAGAAAACATTAACACAAGTAACGTCCAGCGGAGGTGCTTGGGTCTAAATGTTTTGCAAAGCTGCTTGGGGCCACAATATTTAAGCAATAATGCCCACAGGACAGGGCATTACCTGGCCATTAGTGCCCAGGCCGGAGGACATGGAAGCAGAGACAAGGTGCAAAAGATTCCGGGCATTACCTGGCCATTAGTGCCTGGAATGTGAGCAATCCGTTTGGGAAATATAATGATTTCTATGTAGGTTCCTACTAGTAGAACCTGACTGCTTGATAGATGGCAGCATTGGGTAAGTGATACTTCCATGTTGTATCTAAGGAACCAGAGAGCTGCTCAAGAAGATGTTCACACAACACGTGTAGAAGTCGCGTTGGCTCATACATGGCCTTCCAATGATTAAACTCAAGTAATTCACCTTCCTGGTCATACTCGTTACTCGTATGCAGCTGAAGGGGAGGCGTTAAGGAATGGAGGGGTACTGGACGTTTCTTTGCCGTTTTGCAGACAGCACAAAATTCTACAACAGGACCGGGGGATCGAGGGGGGGGGGGCGAACACAATACAAAATTATTGAGGTAGATTGCAAAGACGGGAGGGTAAGCGTGATATGTCCTTCACACACACTGTATATTACATTGTGTCTCTGTATCTCTGACACGCCCGATGAAGGACCCAGAGAGGTGGGAAAGCTGTAACATATCCACATGTACATCCAAAAAAAGGTATTATTTGTTACTACATGGAAGAAATTACCCACCCTGCTTTGTTACTACATGGAAGAAATTATCCAGCCTCCTTTGTTACTACATGGAGGAAATTAGCCAGCCTGCTTTGTTACTACATGGAAGAAATTAGCCAGCCTGCTTTGTTACTACTGTACATGGAAGAAATTATCCAGCCTCCTTTGTCACTACATGGAAGAAATTAGCCGCCCTGCTTTGTTACTACATGGAAGAAATTAGCCAGCCTCCTTTGTTACTACATGGAAGAAATTAGCCACCCTCCTTTGTTACTACATGGAAGAAATTAGCCACCCTGCTTTGTTACTACTGTACATGGAAGAAATTATCCAGCCTCCTTTGTTACTACATGGAAGAAATTAGCCACCCTGCTTTGTTACTACATGGAAGAAATAAGCCACCCTGCTTTGTTACTACATGGAAGAAATTAGCCACCCTGCTTTGTCACTACATGGAAGAAATTAGCCAGCCTCCTTTGTCACTACATGGAAGAAATTAGCCACCCTCCTTTGTTACTACATGGAAGAAATTAGCCACCCTCCTTTGTCACTACATGGAAGAAATAAGCCACCCTGCTTTGTTACTACATGGAAGAAATTAGCCAGCCTCCTTTGTTACTACATGGAAGAAATTAGCCACCCTCCTTTGTTACTACATGGAAGAAATTAGCCACCCTCCTTTGTCACTACATGGAAGAAATTAGCCACCCTGCTTTGTTACTACATGGAAGAAATTAGCCAGCCTCCTTTGTTACTACATGGAAGAAATTAGCCACCCTGCTTTGTCACTACATGGAAGAAATTAGCCAGCCTGCTTTGTTACTACATGGAAGAAATTACCCACCCTGCTTTGTTACTACATGGAAGAAATTAGCCAGCCTCCTTTGTTACTACATGGAAGAAATTAGCCAGCCTGCTTTGTCACTACATGGAAGAAATTAGCCAGCCTGCTTTGTTACTACATGGAAGACATTAGCCAGCCTGCTTTGTTACTACATGGAAGACATTAGCCAGCCTGCTTTGTCACTACATGGAAGACATTAGCCACCCTGCTTTGTTACTACATGGAAGAAATTAGCCAGCCTCCTTTGTTACTACATGGAAGAAATTAGCCAGCCTGCTTTGTCACTACATGGAAGACATTAGCCACCCTGCTTTGTTACTACATGGAAGAAATTAGCCAGCCTCCTTTGTTACTACATGGAAGAAATTAGCCAGCCTGCTTTGTCACTACATGGAAGACATTAGCCAGCCTGCTTTGTTACTACATGGAAGAAATTAGCCAGCCTCCTTTGTTACTACATGGAAGAAATTAGCCAGCCTGCTTTGTCACTACATGGAAGAAATTCGCCACCCTCCTTTGTTACTACATGGAAGAAATTAGCCACCCTGCTTTGTTACTACATGGAAGAAATAAGCCAGCCTGCTTTGTTACTACATGGAAGAAATTAGCCACCCTGCTTTGTTACTACATGGAAGAAATAAGCCAGCCTCCTTTGTTACTACATGGAAGAAATTAGCCACCCTGCTTTGTTACTACATGGAAGAAATAAGCCACCCTGCTTTGTTACTACATGGAAGAAATTAGCCACCCTGCTTTGTTACTACATGGAAGAAATAAGCCAGCCTCCTTTGTTACTACATGGAAGAAATTAGCCACCCTGCTTTGTTACTACATTGAAGAAATAAGCCAGCCTCCTTTGTTACTACATGGAAGAAATTAGCCACCCTGCTTTGTCACTACATGGAAGAAATTAGCCACCCTGCTTTGTTACTACATGGAAGAAATTAGCCACCCTGCTTTGTTCCTACATGGAAGAAATTAGCCACCCTGCTTTGTTACTACATGGAAGAAATTAGCCACCCTCCTTTGTCACTACATGGAAGAAATTAGCCACCCTGCTTTGTTACTACATGGAAGAAATTAGCCACCCTCCTTTGTCACTACATGGAAGAAATTAGCCACCCTGCTTTGTTACTACATGGAAGAAATTAGCCACCCTGCTTTGTTACTACATGGAAGAAATTAGCCACCCTCCTTTGTCACTACATGGAAGAAATTAGCCACCCTGCTTTGTCACTACATGGAAGAAATTAGCCACCCTGCTTTGTTACTACATGGAAGAAATTAGCCACCCTGCTTTGTTACTACATGGAAGAAATTAGCCACCCTCCTTTGTTACTACATGGAAGAAATTAGCCACCCTGCTTTGTTACTACATGGAAGAAATTAGCCACCCTCCTTTGTCACTACATGGAAGAAATAAGCCACCCTCCTTTGTCACTACATGGAAGAAATTAGCCACCCTCCTTTGTCACTACATGGAAGAAATTAGCCAGCCTGCTTTGTTACTACATGGAAGAAATTAGCCAGCCTGCTTTGTTACTACATGGAAGAAATTAGCCACCCTCCTTTGTTACTACATGGAAGAAATTAGCCAGCCTGCTTTGTTACTACATGGAAGAAATTAGCCACCCTGCTTTGTTACTACATGGAAGAAATTAGCCACCCTGCTTTGTCACTACATGGAAGAAATTAGCCACCCTGCTTTGTCACTACATGGAGGAAATTAGCCACCCTGCTTTGTCACTACATGGAAGACATTAGCCAGCCTGCTTTGTCACTACATGGAAGAAATTAGCCGCCCTCCTTTGTCACTACATGGAAGAAATTAGCCAGCCTCCTTTGTTACTACATGGAAGAAATTAGCCGCCCTCCTTTGTCACTACATGGAAGAAATTAGCCAGCCTCCTTTGTTACTACATGGAAGAAATTAGCCAGCCTCCTTTGTTACTACATGGAAGAAATTAGCCAGCCTGCTTTGTTACTACATGGAAGAAATTACCCACCCTGCTTTGTTACTACATGGAAGATTGCAGGAATAGCCAAATGTGCTGCACCTTTAATTTAATGCTGAGGTGTATGGTCTGAGGACAGGAAGCTGGAGCTGAAACGTCAAGTTTCTGCTGCTCTCATGGTTTGAATACAGAGTAAGGTTACTTACACACAAGGCTCCTGTGTGCTTTCTCCGTTGTAAAAACGTTCATACTATGCTGGATCCGGCCTCTAAGGATCCTGCAATTTGTACTTGGTGTGCGCGCAAGCGCCCTCGCACACAGTATGATCTAGGCCCAGTAAAGCAATGGGGAAAGGCAGCGGGGTGTTAGGGTGTAAAGGGAGAGGTATTAGCAGTGGGGTGTTAGGGTGTATAGGGAGAGGTATTAGCAGCGGGTGTTAGGGTGTATAGGGAGAGGTATTAGCAGCAGGTGTTAGGGGGTATAGGGAGAGGTATTAGCAGCGGGATGTTAGGATGTATAGGGAGAGGTATTAGCAGCGGGATGTTAGGATGTATAGGGAGAGGTATTAGCAGCGGGATGTTAGGATGAATAGGGAGAGGTATTAGCAGCGGATGTTAGGGTGTATAGGGAGAGGTATTAGCGGCGGTATGTTAGAGACATTTTGCAGGCACAGGTCCCTGTCCCGTGGAGCTTACAATCTATGCTTTTAGTGCCTGAGGCACAGGGAGATAAAGTGACTTATTTATTTTATTTATAAAATGTTTTACCAGGAAGTAATACATTGAGAGTTACCTCTCGTTTTCAAGTATGTCCTGGGCACAGAGAAAAACAAATAATACATGGTTACAAGTACAGTTACATAAATGAACAAGGTATACATTATATACAAGACATTGCGTGCACAGTTAAAGAAAATATATATTATGAGCGTATGAAACAGTTACAGACCAGGTTAAAATGTGAGACAGCATTAGATTTGAAAGAACTTAAACTGGTGGTGGATATGAGAGTCTCTGGTAGGTTGTTCCAGTTTTGGGGTGCACGGTAGGAGAAGGAGGAGCGGCCGGATACTTTGTTGAGCCTTGGGACCATGAATAGGCTTTTGGAGTCAGATCTCAGGTGATAGGTGCTGCATGTGGTAGGGGTGAGGAGCTTGTTCAGGTAGCTGGGTAGCTTGCCCAGAAAGTATTTGAGGGTGAGACAGGAAAGGTGAACTTTGCGCCTAGACTCTAGTGATGACCAATCTAGTTCTTTGAGCATTTCGCAGTGATGTGTGTTGTAGTTGCATTGGAGAACAAAACGACAAATTGAATTGTAGAGGGTGTCAAGTTTGCTAAGGTGGGTTTGAGGTGCCGAGCCATATACTATGTCTCCATAGTTAATAATTGGCATTAGCATCTGCTGTGCAATACGCTTTCTGACCAGGAGACTTAGGGAGGATTTGTTCCTGTAAAGTACCCCTAGTTTGGCATAGGTCTTGGTTGTCAGGGTATCAATGTGCATCCCGAATGTTAAGTGGGAGTCAAACCATAAGCCCAGGTATTTAAAACTAGTGACAGGTGTTAGGGTGGTGTTAGCGTTGGTTCTAATCAGGAGCTCAGTAACTGGAAGCTTTACAAATTTAGTCTTGGTCCCAAATACCATTGTTACAGTCTTGTCAGTGTTTAAAAACAGTTTGTTTTGGGAAATCCAGTTTTCGAGTTTCAAAAAGTCAGACTGAAGTATGTGTTGAAGGTCAGAGAGGCTATGGCTGTGTGCATATAGGATTGTGTCATCTGCATACATGTGTATTGAGGCTTCCTTACAAGCTGTGGGGAAGATCATTAATGAACACTGAGAAGAGTAAGGGCCCCAGAACAGAGCCTTGCGGGACACCACAGGTGATATCCAGGGGTTTGGAGTTAGAGCCTGAGATGGACACATGTTGGGATCTTCCTGATAGGTAGGACTGAAACCAGTTTAAAGCATGCTTCCCTATTCCAGAGCTCTGGAGTTTGTTTTGCAAGATAACATGATCAACTGTGTCAAAAGCCTTTGCAAAATCTAGGAATACTGCACCAGTGAGTTGTCCCCGTTCCATTCCACACTGGATTTCATTGCAAACTTTTAGCAGGGTAGTTACGGTGGAGTGTTTGGGACGAAACCCAGACTGGAATTGGCTAGGGAAATTTGTCTTGGTGTAGAAATCGCTTAATTGGGAGTGGACACATTTTTCCATAACTTTGGATAGAATTGGGAGAAGTGAGATTGGCCTGTAGTTTGAGACAGTGTTTTTGTCCCCACTTTTGAAGATTGGGACAACTCTGGCAGTTTTCCAGGTCTTAGGGATATGGCCAGCAGACAGGATAGAGTTGACTATGGACGCAATTGGTTTGGCAATGGCTGGGGCACCAAGTCGTAGGAACCTAGATTGTAGTAAGTCGGGTCCACATTGGCTGCTTAGTTTTAGTTTGAGGAGCGCTTGTGTAATCTCCTCTTCAGATACTGGGCTAAATTGAAAATTGTGGGCAGTGTTGGGAGGGGGTGGGACTGTAGGGATACTCCCAGGATGAGATTCAGGTTTGGGGTTTGTGCTGCGTTTCGCTAATAAGTTAGTGGCACACCCCACAAAGTAATCATTGAATGCATTTGCAATGTTAGTGGGGTTTGTCAGAGTAATATCCCCCTTAGTGATATTACTTGGTTGTTGATGGTTAGAAGGCTGGAATATATTGTTGATAACCTTCCAGAAGTTAGCTGGGTTTGATGTGTTCTGGAGGAGATTGTCAGAGTAATATTGTGCTTTTGTGTGTCTTGTTTGCCTTGTGCACATGTTCCGCAGGCATCTGTAGTGATTGAGGTCACAAGGAGCCGACACCGGGAATTGAACCAGGCTCCCCTGCTTCACACTCTCAGTGCCAGTCAGTGTCGTTACTCACTGAGCCGCTCCTTCTCATACACTGGCATGTTATTTACTAGTAGTACTATTGAAAACAATGCTTAAGTAGATAACCTATTTTGTTAATTAACTTGTGTTAACGAGGGTAATAACTTCTGTAAATAAATGGGAAATTATGCAATGAAGGGCTCCAAAAACGGTGCATGGTGTATCGTATAAGGAAAGGACCTTAATATGTGCAGCTTGGGGGAGAGAGGATAGGGGTATATGATTAAAACCCAAATACATAAAGGGTTCCAAGAAAGTACAGGAGGGAAGCATGTTCCATAGAGAGGAGAGGACAGTGACAGGCTAAGGGGAAATGGGAGGACGTATTTCACGTAAGGGGGGGGCGGAGGGTGGATTCGTGGAATAGCCGACCAGCAGAGGTGATAGGGTTAATACAGTTAGGGAACTCAAACCTGATTGGGATACACACCAGGCTGTGCTAAATGCAAAAGTAATTCTGCTCCTACTGTCACCAACAGAACAGAGCCTCCACCCACCAGAGCCTGGCAACAGAACAGAGCCTCCACCCACCAGAGCCTGACAATAGAACAGAGCCTCCACCCAGCAGAGCCTGGCAACAGAACAGAGCCTCCACCCAGCAGAGCCTGGCAATAGAACAGAGCCTCCACCCAGCAGAGCCTGGCAACAGAACAGAGCCTCCACCCACAGAGCCTGGCAACGGAACAGAGCCTCCACCCACCAGAGCCTGGCAACAGAACAGAGCCTCCATCCACCAGAGCCTGGCAACAGAACAGAGCCTCCACCCACCAGAGCCTGGCAACAGAACAGAGCCTACACCCACCAGAGCCTGGCAACAGAACAGAGCCTCCATCCACCAGAGCCTGGCAACAGAACAGAGCCTCCGTCCACCAGAGCCTGGCAACAGAACAGAGCCTCCATCCACCAGAGCCTGGCAACAGAATAGAGCCTCCACCCACCAGAGCCTGGCAAGAGAACAGAGCCTCCACCCACCAGAGCCTGGCAAGAGAACAGAGCCTCCACCCACCAGAGCCTGGCAACAGCCAATTACAGCCGATCTAACCCCTCTCTGCGAGTCAGACAACACAGATATGAGGGTGTCCCGGAGAAGCGCAGAAACAGCCATACACCGTCCCTGTCCCACCGCATGGCCCAGCGCTGGGAAGTACATCACACAGGACGTGCCGGGCTGAGCCGGGTCACTTCCCGCTAATACTCACAGTACAGATCTGATAGATACTGGAAGCAACTAAAAAACAGCGATCCACAGAGCCTTGAAAAGCCAGGAGCTGCTAACCAAAGCACCAGACACCGCGGCGGCACTCCCAGCACACAATATATAGGCGTATACTGTACGTGCGGGGGGGGGGGGGGGGGGGAACTCAACGGGGAGATCCCAGAGAATTCAAGCAACGGAATAGTGCCCCCAAAACACTGCCCACGTGGTTACTGACCGTGGTTAAGGGCAGCGGTGTTGGGTGAATAAACATTAACCACTTGACCATTATTTGAGCGTGACTCCTCCGCTTTACTTCCAGGATAAAAGTGCTCACAGATCCGGGGCAAAATACCCAAACCGGTGCAATTACCGGCAGCGTGTGCTCCCTACACGGAGAAACGCAGCAAAGAAATGTTTTTAATTAATTACTGCGCTTAGAGTGCCGGCGACAGTGATGCGATGTTGCGTCAAAACAAATGCATTGCCGCCGTCGCGTGTGCTTATAGTAAGCGCGACAGAGCGATGGCTTGGTTGTGATCGCTGGAAGTCATCTCAATTTGATTTTTCCAGCGACCGCAGCCTGACGTCGCCGGCGCTATAAGCGCGGCCCTTATTGAGCAGCTTGTACGAGCTTTTAGCCCCTCCCTTCAAGGTATATAATCTCCAAGTGAGGTCCCTGCAAGGTCACTGTATGTCTCTTTCCACATCACAGGAAGCGAGTGTCCTAAGACTTGCCTTATCTTTACTGGTGTACGTATAGCCTTATCTTTACTGGTGTACGTATAGCCTTATCTTTACTGGTGCACTTATAGCCTTATCTTTACTGGTGCACTTATAGCCTTATCTTTACTGGTGCACTTATAGCCTTATCTTTACTGGTGCACTTATAGCCTTATCTTTACTGGTGTACGTATAGCCTTATCTTTACTGGTGTACGTATAGCCTTATCTTTACTGGTGTACCTATAGCCTTATCTTTACTGGTGTACTTATAGCCTTATCTTTACTGGTGTACGTATAGCCTTATCTTTACTGGGGTACCTATAGCCTTATCTTTACTGGTGTACTTATAGCCTTATCTTTACTGGTGTACGTATAGCCTTATCTTTACTGGTGCACTTATAGCCTTATCTTTACTGGTGCGCTTATAGCCTTATCTTTACTGGTGTACCTATAGCCTTATCTTTACTGGTGTACTTATAGCCTTATCTTTACTGGTGTACGTATAGCCTTATCTTTACTGGGGTACCTATAGCCTTATCTTTACTGGTGTACTTATAGCCTTATCTTTACTGGTGTACGTATAGCCTTATCTTTACTGGTGCACTTATAGCCTTATCTTTACTGGTGCGCTTATAGCCTTATCTTTACTGGTGCGCTTATAGCCTTATCTTTACTGGTGCACTTAAAGCCTTATCTTTACTGGTGTACGTATAGCCTTATCTTTACTGGTGCACTTAAAGCCTTATCTTTACTGGGGTACTTATAGCCTTATCTTTACTGGTGTACGTATAGCCTTATCTTTACTGGTGTACTTATAGCCTTATCTTTACTGGTGTACGTATAGCCTTATCTTTACTGGTGTACGTATAGCCTTATCTTTACTGGTGTACTTATAGCCTTATCTTTACTGGTGCGCTTATAGCCTTATCTTTACTGGTGTACGTATAGCCTTATCTTTACTGGTGTACTTATAGCCTTATCTTTACTGGTGCGCTTATAGCCTTATCTTTGCTGGTGCACTTATAGCCTTATCTTTGCTGGTGTACTTATAGCCTTATCTTTACTGGTGTACGTATAGCCTTATCTTTACTGGTGTACTTATAGCTTTATCTTTGCTGGTGTACGTATAGCTTTATCTTTGCTGGTGTACGTATAGCCTTATCTTTACTGGTGTACACCAGGTTTTAAAAGCAGAGCCCTGCTCACACGCTCATAATGAAGTTCTCCATTTAACATGACAGCAGAAAACAGGGGGTAACAATGTCGCAGGTCCCACAGGGAGCTTTCATCATCCTCCCGATTCATTTTGTGCTCTGTTTATTACAAATCTCCCGGGAGGAGGAGCGGCTCAGCTGGCACCGAGTTTGGAGCAGGGGAGCCTGGATCAATGCCGTGTGACCTCAGGCACGTCACTTTAACTCCCTGTGCCTCAGGCACCAACAAAACATAGATTGTAAGCTCCACGGGGCAGGGACCTGTGCCTGCAAAATGACTCTATAAAGCGCTACGCAAAACTAGCAGCGCTATACAGGAACAAACCTATTTACTTTACTTACCACACACAATGTACCAAAAACACACTTCAAAGAAATATATAAAAATGTAACATACACAGAAATACATGATATATAGATATAGATATATATATATATATACACACACACACACACACACATATATATATATATATATATATATATATATGTGTGTGTAGATATATATCTCTACATATACACAGGATAACACACACAGGCACTCCCAGCTAAACAGCAGTGAGTCAGCGCAGAGATATGTGAGCGGGAGGGGGGGGGGGGAGGGAGCCTAAGGGAATCCCCGTGTCACACGCCCTGTAACACCCACACGTCACACCCTGTAACACTCACGTGCCTTTGCAGTGTCTCCTAAACAACAGACGCAAAATATGCAACTAAAACCCTACGTACAATGAAACATTACAAATATTTGCCGGCTTTTTCCCCCCAGCAGTACGATATAAATAATAAGAAAGGGTTAATGATTGTGTGTCTGTCAGCTCGCTAGGCATTGGGACACCTCTTACGATATCGTAGCCACATTTTGCATGATGGCTTTTGAGACAAAAGAGCAGGTGTGTGTCTGGGTTTGGGTACACTTGGACGCCATTTTGAATGAAGATGGCGAACTGAACCATTCAAACTGCACTGACTTTAACCAAGCTCAGCAGGATTGGATTGTATATACAGTATACAGGTTTCATGGTCTTGGAGCGATGGCTCGGACCGAGATACACACACAGGCTTCAAAAGTCTGAACCTTTCCAAGTTAAGGCGACAAGTAACCTTAACACCCTCCTCCTCCCTCCCAATGCTTTGCTGATGTCATCACATATGACATCACATATGACATGACCCATCACATCAGAGAATGGAATCTCATTGGACGTGCCTTGCCCACACCTCATCGAGATACGAGCAATCGACTTGGCAATGAAATGAGAAACAAGCGACGATGCAGCTCAGGCCTAAACCTTTGTAACAACCAATGAACCATTATCAGGGCAAGATCAACAATATATATAATACATTTACCCTGCAGCAGTACCAGAAAAACACAGAAAACATTTCTTATTAAGAAACAAAATAATGTGATTATCCACTTATAAATCTCGGAATTAGAATTCCTGAACAACGCCGGGTACTTTCAGCCAGTGTGTGCAGACCTGGCTAAGGCCTGGGTCCCGCTGCATCCGGCCGTGTGCGTGTCACTCACAAGACCGGAGTTCCCCCGGAGCCGGCCCCAGTCCCCCCTCCCTGCAAGGCTCGCTGCGCACTGTGACGCGTCAGCCAGCAGGGGATACACGAGGATCGTGATCCCAAGCGGCGACGCGTCACGTGGTGCGGCAGGGAGCCAATGAGGGGAGGAGGGGAGTTGTCTGGAGCGCAGGGACTCGAATTCTGTGCAACTTGGCAGCATTACACCCCCCTCCCCCCCGCTCCCTCCCGTGCCCGTTTTGCAGGCTGTGTGTGCTGGGGGGTAACCGGCTACCGGCTCAAAGTGAAAGCGGGGGAGTAAGCAAAAAGGCAGATGGGTTTCCAGCCTGGGCGCAGTGTGTAGGGAAGGGTCAGGCTTCAGTGCCTATTACTTTCCCCCTCCCTTCAGTGGATGGCAAGGCAGGCATCTGAGGTATACAGTGGCCAACGGAGCTCCACGGAGCATACAGATCAGCTGCTGCCGCGTTGGCCACTCTCCCCCCGCGCCGAAAACCGGCTCCCTAAAGACCGCGGTGAAGTGTCGTGCACGCGCCGCCTGAACGCCGGGTAACACCACGCGAGGAGCGTCCTTATACCCGCCGGGTAACACCGCGCAGGGGACGTCCTTATACCCGCCGGGTAACACCGCGCAGGGGACGTCCTTATGCCCGCCGGGTAACACTGCGCGGGGGACATCTTAGACAGGTCTGTAACCCGCCTTTCACCATTATCACACAGCACACAGCACTTCCACTGCAGCAAGGGATTCTGGGAAATGACATGCAAATGAGCACGCAATGTGTCACCTTTTGCTTCAAATCCATTTTGACATAGTCCCATATAAGCTTATGCTTACTGCATTGCCCAGCTTTTCAGCACAGCCTGGGTTAAGATGCATAGCCAGTAAACCTACCCAAAGACAACTGTTTCGACCTTTTGGGTCTCGTCAGTGTGAGGCTGGTTATACTGGCTGTGCAATGTGAAGGTTGGATAGGTATTATCCCCCACACTTAGTTAAGTTATGGTGGGTTAAAAAAAATGTGGCGAAAAACCCTCCACCGTAAAGCAAATGGACCAGCTCCCCCCCCTCTCTCTCTCCTTACCCATAGCTCCCCCCCCTCTCTCTCCTTACCCACAGCTCCCCCCCCTCTCTCTCCTTACCCACAGCTCCCCCCCTCTCTCTCCTTACCCACAGCTCCCCCTCGCTCTCTCTCTCTCTCTCCTTACCCAGAGCCCCCCTCTCTCTCCTTACCCACAGCTCCCCCTCTCTCTCCTTACCCACAGCTCCCCCCCCTCTCTCTCCTTACCCACAGCTCCCCCTCGATCTCTCTCTCTCTCTCTCCTTACCCACATCTCCCCCTCTCCTTACCAGAGTCCCGCTCTCCTTACCCAGAGCCCCCTCTCTCTCCTTACCCACAGCTCCCTCTCTCTCTCCTTACCCACAGCTCCCCCTCTCTCTCTCCTTACCCACAGCTCCCCCTCTCTCTCCTTACCCAGAGTCCCGCTCTCTCCTTACCCAGAGCCCCCTCTCTCTCTCCTTACCCACAGCTCCCCCTCTCTCTCTCCTTACCCACAGCTCCCCCTCTCTCTCTCCTTACCCAGAGCCCCCATCTCTCTCTCCTTACCCAGAGCCCCCCCCCTCTCTCTCTCTCCTTACCCAGAGCCCCCCTCACTCTCCTTACCCAGAGCCCCCCCCCTCTCTCTCCTTACCCAGAGCCCCCCCCTCTCTCTCCTTACCCAGAGCCCCCCCTCTCTCTCTCCTTACCCAGAGCCCCCCCCCCCTCTCTCTCTCTCCTTACCCAGAGCCCCCCCCCCTCTCTCAGCTTACCCAGAGCCCCCCCTCTCTCTCCTTACCCACAGCTCCCCCTCTCTCTCCTTACCCAGAGCCCCCCTCTCTCTCTCTCCTTACCCAGAGCCCCCCTCTCTCTCTCTCTCCTTACCCAGAGCCCCCTCTCTCTCTCCTTACCCACAGCTCCCCCTCTCTCTCCTTACCCAGAGCCCCCCTCTCTCTCTCTCCTTACCCAGAGCCCCCCTCTCTCTCTCTCTCCTTACCCAGAGCCCCCCTCACTCTCCTTACCCAGAGCCCACCCCTCTCTCTCCTTACCCAGAGCCCCCCCCTCTCTCTCCTTACCCAGAGCCCCCCCTCTCTCTCTCTCCTTACCCAGAGCCCCCCCCCCTCTCTCTCTCTCCTTACCCAGAGCCCCCCCCCCCCCCCTCTCTCAGCTTACCCAGAGCCCCCCCTCCTCTCTCCTTACCCAGAGCCCCCCCCCCTCTCTCTCCTTACCCAGAGCCCCCCCTCTCTCTCTCCTTACCCAGAGCCCCCCTCTCTCTCTCCTTACCCAGAGCCCCCCTCTCTCTCTCTCCTTACCCAGAGCCCCCCCCTCTCTCTCCTTACCCAGAGCCCCCCCCCCTCTCTCTCTCTCCTTACCCAGAGCCCCCCCTCTCTCTCCTCTCCTTACCCAGAGCCCCCCCCCTCTCTCTCTCCTTACCCAGAGCCCCCCCCTCTCTCTCTCTCCTTACCCAGAGCCCCCCTCTCTCTCTCCTTACCCAGAGCCCCCCCCTCTCTCTCCTTACCCAGAGCCCCCCTAATCTCTCTCCTTACCCAGAGCCCCCCTCTCTCTCTCCTTACCCAGAGCCCCCCCCTCTCTCTCTCCTTACCCAGAGCCCCCCCCCTCTCTCTCTCTCCTTACCCAGAGCCCACCCTCTCTCTCTCTCTCCTTACCCAGAGCCCCCCCCTCTCTCTCTCCTTACCCAGAGCCCCCCCTCGCTCTCTCTCTCCTTACCCAGAGCCCCCCCCCTCTCTCTCTCCTTACCCAGAGCCCCCCCCCCTCTCTCTCTCCTTACCCAGAGCCCCCCCCTCTCTCTCTCTCCTTACCCAGAGCCCCCCCCCTCTCTCTCTCCTTACCCAGAGCCCCCCCTCTCTCTCTCTCCTTACCCAGAGCCCCCCCTCTCTCTCTCCTTACCCAGAGCCCCCCCCTCTCTCTCTCTCCTTACCCAGAGCCCCCCCTCTCTCTCTCTCTCCTTACCCAGAGCCCCCCCCCTCTCTCTCTCCTTACCCAGAGCCCCCCCTCTCTCTCTCTCTCCTTACCCAGAGCCCCCCCTCTCTCTCTCTCTCCTTACCCAGAGCCCCCCCCCTCTCTCTCTCCTTACCCAGAGCCCCCCTCTCTCTCTCTCTCCTTACCCAGAGCCCCCCTCTCTCCTCTCTCTCCTTACCCAGAGCCCCCCCTCTCTCTCTCCTTACCCAGAGCCCCCCTCTCTCTCTCCTTACCCAGAGCCCCCCCCTCTCTCTCCTTACCCAGAGCCCCCCCCCTCTCTCTCTCTCCTTACCCAGAGCCCCCCTCTCTCTCTCCTCCTTACCCAGAGCCCCCCCTCTCTCTCTCCTTACCCAGAGCCCCCCTCTCTCTCTCTCTCCTTACCCAGAGCCCCCCCCTCTCTCTCTCCTTACCCAGAGCCCCCCCCCTCTCTCTCTCCTTACCCAGAGCCCCCCCCTCTCTCTCTCCTTACCCAGAGCCCCCCCCTCTCTCTCTCCTTACCCAGAGCCCCCCCCTCTCTCTCTCTCCTTACCCAGAGCCCCCCCTCTCTCTCTCTCCTTACCCAGAGCCCCCCCCCCTCTCTCTCCTTACCCAGAGCCCCCCCTCTGTCTCTCCTTACCCAGAGCCCCCCCTCTCTCTCTCTCTCCTTACCCAGAGCCCCCCCCTCTCTCTCTCCTTACCCAGAGCCCCCTCTCTCTCTCTCTCTCCTTACCCAGAGCCCCCTCTCTCTCTCTCTCAGCCTCTCCTTACCCAGAGCCCCCCTCTCTCTCTCCTTACCCAGAGCCCCCCAGCCCCCCTCTCTCTCCTTACCCAGAGCCCCCCTCTCTCTCCTTACCCAGAGCCCCCCTCTCTCTCCTTACCCAGAGCCCCCCTCTCCCTCTCTCCGTACCCAGAGCCCCCCTCTCTCTTTCTCCTTACCCAGAGCCCCCCTCTCTCTCTCTCCTTACCCAGAGCCCCCCTCTCTCTCTCTCCTTACCCAGAGCCCCCCTCTCTCTCTCCTTACCCAGAGCCCCCCTCTCTCCTTACCCAGAGCCCCCCTCTCTCCTTACCCAGAGCCCCCCTCTCTCTTTCCTTACCCAGAGCCCCCCTCTCTCTCTCCTTACCCAGAGCCCCCTCTCTCTCCTTACCCACAGCTCCCCCTCTCTCTCCTTACCCACATCTCCCCCTCTCTCTCTTTACCCAGAGTCCCGCTCTCTCCTTACCCAGAGCCCCCTCTCTCTCCTTACCCACAGCTCCCCCTCTCTCTCTCCTTACCCACAGCTCCCCCTCTCTCTCCTTACCCAGAGCCCCCATCTCTCTCTCCTTACCCAGAGCCCCCTCTCTCTCCTTACCCAGAGCCCCCTCTCTCTCCTTACCCAGAGCCCCCCCCCCTCTCTCTCCTTACCCAGTGCCCCCTCTCTCCTTACCCAGAGCCCCCCTCTCTCTCTCCTTACACAGAGCCCCCCCTCTCTCTCTCCTTACCCAGAGCCCCCCCTCTCTCTCTCCTTACCCAGAGCCCCCCCTCTCTCTCTCCTTACCCAGAGCCCCCTCCCTCTCCTTACCCAGAGCCCCCTCCCTCTCCTTACCCAGAGCCCCCTCCCTCTCCTTACCCAGAGCCCCCCCTCCCTCTCCTTAACCAGAGCCCCCCTCTCCTTAACCAGAGCCCCCCTCTCCTTAACCAGAGCCCCCTCCCTCTCCTTAACCAGAGCCCCCCTCCCTCTCCTTACCCAGAGCCCCCCTCTCTCTCCTTACCCAGAGCCCCCTCTCTCTCTCCTTACCCAGAGCCCCCCCTCTCTCCTTACCCAGAGCCCCCCCCCTCTCCTTACCCAGAGCCCCCCTCTCTCCTTACCCAGAGCCCCCCTCTCTCCTTACCCAGAGCCCCCCTCTCTCCTTACCCAGAGCCCCCCTCTCTCCTTACCCAGAGCCCCCCCTCTCTCCTTACCCAGAGCCCCCCCTCTCTCCTTACCCAGAGCCCACCTCTCTCCTTACCCAGAGCCCCCCTCTCTCCTTACCCAGAGCCCCCCTCTCTCCTTACCCAGAGCCCCTCCCTCTCCTTACCCAGAGCCCCCCTCTCTCTCCTTACCCAGAGCCCCCTCTCTCTCCTTACCCAGAGCCCCCCCTCTCTCCTTACCCAGAGCCCCCCCCCTCTCCTTACCCAGAGCCCCCCTCTCTCCTTACCCAGAGCCCCCCTCTCTCCTTACCCAGAGCCCCCCCTCTCTCCTTACCCAGAGCCCCCCCTCTCTCCTTACCCAGAGCCCCCCTCTCTCCTTACCCAGAGCCCCCCTCTCTCCTTACCCAGAGCCCCCCTCTCTCTTACCCAGAGCCCCCCTCTCTCCTTACCCAGAGCCCCCCTCTCTCCTTACCCAGAGCCCCCCTCTCTCCTTACCCAGAGCCCCCTGGCAGATGTCCGTTCTTGTGGCCCCGTCGACAATAAACTGTGGGTTGGAGACAAGTTGCTGTAGAAGAGAACAAGGGGGGGAGAGAGGGGAGGGTGGTTACAGTCTATACGCTGCACTGTATAATGATGCCGAGTATCTGTGTAAGCTGATAATGCACACGCTGATCTGTATGATTACAGATACAGTACTGTACTCTTCATTATCAGCTTATACAAATACTCAGTGTCATTATACATTGTGGCGTGTTTATTATCTGTGTACAGAGATACCCAGGATTATACAGCGGCGGCTTGTTCATTATCTGTGTACAGAGATACTCAGGATCATTATACAGCGCGGCGTGTTCATTGTCAGTGTACAGATATTATCATTATGATACAGGAATGTCACCCATCTGGTCTTGCCATGCCTGCTCCGTCCTGCCCAAAACCTGAACCTCCGATCAGTGTGTGCGAGGATTCCTCACACAGGGGGCGTGACGCACAGGGGGCGTGACGCACAGGGGGGTGTGACACACAGGGGGGCGTTACACACAGGGGGGCGTTACACACAGGCCGCAGAAGCATAGAAACATTTTCTAATGGCCTTGGGGCATGAGAGCTGCAGAGAGCATTTTTTTTTAAAAACTGTCACTCTGCGGGGGGAGGGACAGACTCATAGCTCCCTTCTGTCTGTGTCACCCTGCGGGGGGAGGGACAGACTCATAGCTCCCTTCTGTCTGTGTCACTGTCACCCTGCGGGGGGAGGGACAGACTCATAGCTCCCTTCTGTCTGTGTCACTGTGTCACCCTGCGGGGTGAGGGACAGACTCATAGCTCTCTTCTGTCTGTGTCACCCTGTGGGGGGGAGGAACAGACACATAGCTCCCTTCTGCCAGTATTCGCTGTCACCCTGCGCGGGGAGGGACAGACTCATAGCTCCCTTCTGTCTGTGTCACCCTACGGGGGAGGGACAGACTCATAGCTCATTTGTGTCTGTGTCACTGTGTCACCCTGCGGGGGGGAAGACAGACTCATAGCTCCCTCCTGTCTTTGTCACTGTGTCACCCTGCGGGGGAAGAGACAGACTCATAGCTCCCTTCTGTCTGTGTCACTGTGTCACCCTGCGGGGGAAGAGACAGACTCTCAGCTCCCTTCAGTCTGTGTCACTATATCACCCTGTAGGGGGAGGGGCAAATTCATAGCTTCCTTCTGTCTGTGTCACCCTGCGGGGGAGGGACAGACTCATAGCTCCCCTGTCTGTGTCACCCTGCAGGGGGAGAGACAGACTCATAGCTCCCTTCTGTCTGTCACCCTGCGGGGGAGGGACATACTCATAGCTCCCTTCTGTCTGTGTCACCCTGCGGGGGAGGGACAGGCTCATAGCTCCCTTCTGTCTGTGTCACTGTGTCACCCTGGGGGGGGGGGGAGGGACAGGCTCATAGCTCCCTTCTGTCTGTGTCACTGTGTCACCCTGCGGGGGGAGGGACAGACTCCTAGCTCCCTTCTGCCTGTGTCACTGTGTCACCCTGCGGGGGGGAGGGACAGACTCATAGCTCCCTTCTGTCTGTGTCACTGTGTCACCCTGCGGGGGGAGGGACAGACTCATAGCTCCCTTCTGCCTGTGTCACTGTGTCACCCTGCGGGGGGGAGGGACAGACTCATAGCTCCCTTCTGTCTGTGTCACTGTGTCACCCTGCGGGGGGAGGGACAGACTCATAGCTCCCGTCTGTCTGTGTCACTGTGTCACCCTGCGGGGGGAGGGACAGACTCATAGCTCCCGTCTGTCTGTCACTGTGTCACCCTGCGGGGGGAGGGACAGACTCATAGCTCCCGTCTGTCTGTGTCACTGTGTCACCCTGCGGGGGGAGGGACAGTTTCATACCGAAGGCCGGGCCCATCTGACTCCGCTGGTCTTGGAGGTGTTTGGCCCCAGTTCCTTGAAGCCCAGAGAGTGTGCTGAAGCTGGGAAAGTGTCATCCTTGAAGAGGGTCCTGTTCTGCAAACACTCGTCCCGAATCCTGTCGTAATCCTGCCCCAGGAACTTGATGGCGTTCTCGTGCTTGCCCACTCCCAGATCTTTCTCCCGCTGCTTCTGCACCTGAGCCGAGATGCCCGTGGCATACACTGGCACGATCACCTCCTCCGACATCCTGATGAGCGAGAGGGACCTGCGTTCGATTCCTGGCGGGGGCAAAACTGAAGCGAAGCAAGAAATTGTTAAAAAAAGAAAGCAACTAAAAATAACGAGTAATTTCATGTATTGTACAGAAGTCGCCATTTCAGAAGCCCCGCAAAAAATTATTTTAGCAAATGTTTGGGTATTTGTGGTATTTATCCAGACCTATGTTGGCAAAACAGCATCAGCTCCAGTAATCAGGTAACATGCTTTATTTTCTGCACCCAGCGGTAAATGCTTAGCAAGGTGACAACCCTTTTGCTGCCGCGCATCGCACCGCACCGCACAGCATCGCACCGCACGGAAGGGTTTTGTCAATTTATATCTCAGATAGGGGAGAGTGAAGGCGCAGGGCGAGGGGGCGCGCAGGGAGAGGGGGGGCGCAGGGCGAGGGGGAGCGCAGGGCGAGGGGGCGCACAGGGGGCGAGAGGGCGCACAGGGCGAGGGGGCGCACAGGGGGCGAGAGGGCGCACAGGGGGCGAGAGGGCGCACAGGGCGAGGGGGTGCACAGGGGGCTGATAAAATCCCATAACAGGTTTGTATGAACATCAGGGACGTGTCACCCTCCGAAATATCTAATTCAGTACCAGACAGGATCAGCGTGTTAGGGGCTTTAGGGGTGAATGGGTTAATAGACACCCGTATTACACCCGTGTCCTCTGTCCCCCTCTGCTACCTCTGTGTGTCCCCCTCTGATACCTCTGTCTGTGTCCCCTGTCCCCCTTGCTACCTTTATCTGTGTCCCCTCTCTGTCCCCCCCAAAACCAATGTTTTAAAAGAAGGCGTCTGGCAGCCAAGAGGTTAAAATCTCATGATCCCCCCCAAACTGTGAAACACACCTCTCTGTTGGACCCTGGATGGTCTCTGTCTCTCTCTCTCGCAGGCTGAGATCCTTGCAGTCTAATCAGGAAGGGCTTGGTCTGCCTGCTTTCCCTGCTGTCTCCTCCCCACTGCCTGTCTCTCGGACACTCCCTGGGCCTGTCTGTATATGTTTCTCTCTTTGAACCTGTCTTTGTGTAGCTCTTTCTCCCTCCCCTTCTCTCTCTCTCCTCCTCTTGTCGGTCTTTCTCCCTCCTTCTCTCGCACCCTTCTTGTCAGTCTCTCTCCCTCCTTGCTGTCTGTTTATCTCACACACTGTCTTCCTTTGATCTTATCTCTATTAACTCTTTTATTCTCCCCCTTTCTCTGTCTCTATATGTGTCTATCCCCTCTCTCTGCAGGATAACGCCCAGTTTTGCAGAGGCCCAGCCTAGGAGACATTTCCAGCTGTAGTTGCCAGAGAGCTGAGTGTGTGATATGAGGACAGCTGCAGCCAGGCTCCCCCACCCCCCTCCCTGAGACACACAGCATGGGCAGTGCCCACCTCTCCCTGAGACACACAGCATGGGCAGTGCCCCCCTCTCCGAGACACACAGCATGGGCAGTGCTCACCTCTCCCTGAGACACACAGCATGGGCAGTGCCCACCTCTCCCTGAGACACACAGTATGGGCAGTGCCCCCCTCTCCGAGACACACAGCATGGGCAGTGCCCCCTCTCCGTGAGACACACAGCATGGGCAGTGCCCCCTCTCCGTGAGACACACAGCATGGGCAGTGCCCACCTCTCCCTGAGACACACAGCATGGGCAGTGCCCCCCTCTCCGAGACACACAGCATGGGCAGTGCCCCCTCTCCGTGAGACACACAGCATGGGCAGTGCCCCCTCTCCGTGAGACACACAGCATGGGCAGTGCTCACCTCTCCGAGACACACAGTATGGGCAGTGCCCACCTCTCCGAGACACACAGTATGGGCAGTGCCCACCTCTCCCTGAGACACACAGCATGGGCAGTGCCCCCTCTCCGTGAGACACACAGCATGGGCAGTGCCCACCTCTCCCTGAGACACACAGCATGGGCAGTGCCCCCTCTCCGTGAGACACACAGCATGGGCAGTGCCCACCTCTCCCTGAGACACACAGCATGGGCAGTGCCCCCTCTCCGTGAGACACACAGCATGGGCAGTGCCCACCTCTCCCTGAGACACACAGCATGGGCAGTGCCCACCTCTCCCTGAGACACACAGCATGGGCAGTGCCCACCTCTCCGAGACACACAGCATGGGCAGTGCCCACCTCTCTCTGAGACACACAGCATGGGCAGTGCCCCCTCTCCGTGAGACACACAGCATGGGCAGTGCCCCCTCTCCGTGAGACACACAGCATGGTCAGTGCCCCCTCTCCGTGAGACACACAGCATGGGCAGTGCCCACCTCTCCCTGAGACACACAGCATGGGCAGTGCCCCCTCTCCGTGAGACACACAGCATGGTCAGTGCCCCCTCTCCGTGAGACACACAGCATGGGCAGTGCTCACCTCTCCCTGAGACACACAGCATGGGCAGTGCCCCCTCTCCGTGAGACACACAGCATGGGCAGTGCCCCCTCTCCGTGAGACACACAGCATGGGCAGTGCCCACCTCTCCGTGAGACACACAGCATGGGCAGTGCCCACCTCTCCCTGAGACACACAGCATGGGCAGTGCCCACCTCTCCCTGAGACACACAGCATGGGCAGTGCCCCCTCTCCGTGAGACACACAGCATGGGCAGTGCCCCCTCTCCGTGAGACACACAGCATGGTCAGTGCCCCCTCTCCGTGAGACACACAGCATGGGCAGTGCTCACCTCTCCCTGAGACACACAGCATGGGCAGTGCCCCCTCTCCGTGAGACACACAGCATGGGCAGTGCCCCCTCTCCGTGAGACACACAGCATGGGCAGTGCCCTCTGTGAGACACACAGCATGGGCAGTGCCCCCTCTCCGTGAGACACAGCATGGGCAGTGCCCTCTCTCCGTGAGACACATAGCATGGGCAGTGCCCCCTCTCCCTGAGACACACAGCATGGGCAGTGCCCCCTCTTCGCGAGACACACAGCATGGGCAGTGCCCACCTCTCCCTGAGACACAGCATGGGCAGTGCCCCCTCTCCCTGAGACACAGCATGGGCAGTGCCCCCTCTTCGCGAGACACACAGCATGGGCAGTGCCCACCTCTCCCTGAGACACAGCATGGGCAGTGCCCACCTCTCCCTGAGACACACAGCATGGGCAGTGCCTGCCACTCCCTGAGACAGCACGGGTAGTGTCTGCCTCTCCCTGAGACAGCACGGGCAGTGCCCCCTCTCCCCTCGCACACTGCTACCCATGACGTTTACACAGCACAGGTACAGCGCGGGCAGAGACGGTGCCAGCCTCTCCCTCACACACACTACTACTACACCATGACATGTTTACACAGCACAGGTAGAGACAGTGCCAACCTCTCACACACACTACTATGCCATGACATGTATAAACAGTGCGGACAGCAGCAGTGCCAGCCTCCTCCTCACACACTACTACACCATGACATGTATACACAGCACAGTTACAGCAGAGGGAGGGTTGGTGCCAGCATCCCCCTCACACTGCCAAACCTGTTATTTATAAGGGAATATGTATTTCCTCATTTCCATTACAATTAGTAGGAATAAAAAAATAGGGAAATAGAACAATAACTGCCAACAATAAGGCTGTTAAAGAAACATTTTGCATTGAGGAATTAAAAGTTAACAAAGCGACCTGCCAGTGGTGTGTTTAATGGGTTAAAATGGCAGCACCATGTGGGATAAAGTGACATGATTAATGGGTTGAATCCAGCCGATTTAAACCTATGATAAAGTGAATTAATCAGACATACAGAACAAATTTATGAATTGATGTTGCAAATTTTGGCCTGAGAAAAAATGGCAGCAGTGAATGTCGCAGGCTGGGGGGGAATTCACTCTTATAGATTGTAACCAATCAGATTTTATGCTGTGTTTTTACATCATGTTAATATACTTTATCGCCTCATTCTGTTCACTGCACCGAGGTCTTGGTTTGTTCATCTTAAAGCAGCAAAACCGTTTTTTTTTTTAAAATAAATCAGTTCTGTAGTATTAGATAATACTGTCTACATTTTTGTTTAAACTCCTGCAATTTTTTATGATTTTTTTTTAAAGTATTGATCACCCTTTGGTTGCTACAGCAACCATTTAGTCATAGCCACGTCCTCTTTTGAAACAGACGGACCTTTTTAAGCTGTCCTTTGGCAACAAAGTATCACATACAGATGTGTTGCTGTGTTCCAAACAGCAAACTGTCTATTACTCTGAAAGCTGCAACAATTGCGTTACACTTAATATAATGTTACATATCAGCTGCAGCATTTCACATATGCATTTAATTGCAGCACAAATTAGAAGGTGGTCATTTCGTTAGGCACACACTCAGGATTTTGACAGATTTATAACAGGAGCCCCAAACGATTGCCAGTTTCGGCAAGAATGTAGAATTCTACATATAAAATTAAGGGGAAAAAAGGGGGGAGAATGTAGTATTGCTGCTTTCATTAAAATACTTTAATATAGTTACAAGTAAAAAATAAACACATTTCAGCACTCTGAGAAGCGATAATGTGTCATTAAAGGCCAGGCACAATGCTATTTTAAATAGATGTGTACTTTTGCATAAACAGATTGCCGTAACTATGCACTCACAGGATATGGGCCTTTATTTTTGCAGCCGTGAACACACTTTGATTTGTCTTGCCCTTTGCACAAATATTTTAGTTTAGGCAAAGGGTACATGCCCCCACTTTGCCCATTGTCCCCTTCCTGGTGATTGAAGGTTTTACCCAGGTCTTTATCACAAGCGGATTTAAACCCCTGTACTGTATTCCATTACCCTTTATAACTCTGCTGGGAGAGGTTCTGTGAATCCACTGCTTTACTACAAAAACCATGGACAGTATTTGTTAAACACACCTATCATCTTCCTTTCTCTTACTGCATATTCCCATATCCACGCTTTAGGCCGAGTCCCTGCTGGCGCTGAGCGCGCTCATGCTTGGAGAGCACTCCAAGCATGAGCACCGGGTGTCCTGTCATTTACGCACGCGGGGGAGCATTGAGCGCGCTGGAAAGTTAGATTTTTTGTTTACATAAGCGCCGGTGAGCGGGAACTTATATCTATACATGTAAGTAACCGCAGCAAACGCCACCCGCGCAGCGCTAGCGGGGACGCAGCCTTATGATAAACGCTGCACCATTGTCACCGCTCTATCCTTCAGCATCGAACTTTCCCAGCAGTTTAGTCTGTAACTGGTCTCCCTACTTTTCCATGTGCTGTTTGCCAATGCCATTTTTCCATCAAAATAAATATTTTATTAAACGCTGATGAGATCAAAAAAAGGCAAGTGAATACTCAAATGCCTTAAAAACACACAATTAAAATACTTTAACCTCGTCTGATGCCAGAGCACCAACAGCAAAGAGGTTAAAGTGTACCAACCCCCAGCCCAAGACACCCAGGAATTAGTAGGAAGGGCAAAGCCATTACATAACTTTTATTTGTGCAAATGTATACACGTGGGGTAACAGTGTTTTTGATAGCAGCATTTAATATTAAGGATGTCTTAGGTTCGTAATACCTATTGTACAGGGGGGTTCAGAAAGTAGATTCGGAAGTGGTTAAAATGGTAAAAGTGTAGTCCGAGGAGGCCTCTCCTAGTGACAAATTCAGAATTACATTTTAGTGACCTAAAAAAAAAAAAACCAAAAAAAACACTTTTTATATTCTTTGCTACACGCAGTAATAATTGTTCCTGTGTTTAGTGAAGGGCTTCACACCCAGAAAGATTAAACTGGAGAAGCACAGTTTTAAAAAGTCTCCCAGCTGCAAGATTTATAAAGAACACCGATTTACCTATAATCGCAATTCAACTTCTTGCTTTTAAAAGGTTGCAAAATAAATTCAGCAGGTTTAGCAATCCGCTTGTGTAGTTACATCCCCATGTGACTCAGACAGAACAAAAGTGCAATGTTTCCCAATCCCCAAAAAGGCTTCAGTGTGATACAAATTGCCACAGATTTAGCAATGCATCTAAAAGGATCAAGTGAAAAATAAACAATAAATATATGTGATTCTATTTACAAACCATTCTGCTAAAAATAGTAAATAGTAGTAAGAAGGTACTTCTGACCAGTTTATACACCAATATAAAACGATTGATAAACTGCTGGGAAGATACAGCAATGTAATACTTGTAATGACAATTTGAGGACAAGATGGCAAAACGTGCGATACTATATGTTTTTATTTATTTTTTTAAAGTAGTTCATTTTTACCAGCCTCTGGATTTAGAAAGCTTACATAAATGAATATTCAAGTCACCAGGTGACGTGCCTCCACTGTACTGCAGTGTGTAGGTGACAGTGGCATTATCTATGCAGAAGCCATGCTTGATGTTAAAATGGACATGCTTGCGGTCATTTCACACCATAACCTTGTAACAGCTTCCATTGCAAGCAACAATCTCCCCCAAATTCTATCAGGGATATTTTTATTATTTTAAGTACCTTCCTTTATTTATTTATTTTTTACAAAAAAAGGGAAATTAACTAATGTTAAATGCAACTAGTGCTTAAAATGTATATGAACCTTTAGGTGTGCTGAATACTAACGCATGGTGCGAGACATACTGATATATTTAACTATACCTGAAGTAGTGTTCACTTGGTGATCTTTATTCGTGACCGCCAAGAACGTACAATTACATTTACATCTTATTTACACACAACTGAAATGACACTGGCAACGGTTTAAATAGTTCCAACATGAACATAAATAGCTTTGTACAGAAGAATAGCCAGTTTTTCCTCTCCCCCACCCCCCCAATATCTCCTGCCCGACATGAAACGGATGAGGGAGCCAGTGAAAAGTGCTGAGAGTGCACGGCGATTCAGAGAGGCTGACTGGGTGCTACAGGTGCCATTCCAAGGCTGTTCCTCCCGGCTCCAGTCCCACCAATGGCTCCTGAAGTACTATGAGGGAGGAGAGAGGGATGTTACATGAGTACATTTACTTCAACTGCAAACGGCTGTCATGCAGAAGCCACGTGAACAGATCTGACACTTTGCTTTAAGTTGAGACCACAGAGGATTGGGAGTTGGTCAGAATTAACATATTCCCTCACCTGCAGCAAATGAAAGGACTAGCTCTCACCAGGGATTTGCATGGCAAAACCATAAAAAACAAAGCAGAATCCTGCTGTACCCTGTAATCAGAGAGCCAGGATGTCCCCTCTGCCAGGGAAGGAATGAAATGCTTACTACACACCGCTTAATGGCTCAATTGCATTTTCTATTCATTTAACTGTTTATGATCTTTTAGCAGGAATTAAGCATTTAATTTCTCCTAGGCAGTTTGAGAATATAAAACCACTGCTACCGACTGCGGCAATCTTACTTTAAAATCAGGGGTGGCCAACTCCAGTCCTCAAAGGCCACAAAAAGGTCATGGTTTCATGATATCCCTGCTCCAGCACAGGCGGTGCACTCGAAGACTGACCCACCTGTGCTGAAGTAGGGATATCCTGAAACCTGACCTGTTAGTGGCCTTTGAGCACTGGAGTTGGCCACCCCTGATTTAAAGTAAGCAAGGAAACCATGGGCAGAGAATAGTCATGTGTGTGATATCCATTTGAAAACCAGGGTAGTTTTAATTATACTATTATTTCTCTATAGAAATTTTTTTTTTTTAAAAAGAGCAATGCAATGTTGATTTATCATCAAGTTTCTTATTTTAGTGGAATATTTTCAATACAAAAATGATTTGATAACTTGGTCGTTCTTGAAGTTAATGGCGTGCCAATATTTAGTTACGGTGACCTATTTTACTAGTTCTGCCTTCAGTACATGGCTTTATTATAAGAACTGGTTTGGTGCAGCACTTCATGCATCAAGTTCCTTGCCCAGTGTCCTGTGAGAAAATCACGGTCTTAGATCTAGGGTGTGGTAGGTGGTTTCTTTATTATTCTTTGAAGATCTGGTTACACAAGATATACACGTAGTACATAGCACACCCAGTGGAATGCATTAACATTAAACTCAAATAGTACACCTGCTTTTTCAGGTTATTTACGTGAGGACACCATTCAAATAAATGGAATTAAGCAATTGCGTTGCAGACCTAGAACTTTAGGCCTGGGGAAAAAAAAAAAAACCCGCTTGGTTGAAGTTTTAGTTGCTAGCCTACCACACCCCACAAAAATGTACAGTGAAAGTGTTACATAGAACCTGCCTGCGGAGCGGTTAAGGACACGGCCTTTGAAATGGGAACCCTGGTACAAATCCCAGCTTGAGCGCTCCCTGACCTTGGGAGAGTCCCTTTACCTCAGGCATTACAATGCAGTATGAGGGGCAGGTACTCCCTGCCCCAGCACAGAGACCTGAGGGGTTTTAGAAGCTCTGCGCACTAATGTAATCTAGATTATTCTCACGTCAGATGAAAGGTATCACTACATACAGATGTTTGATCCGTTCAGTGTACATTACAGGGCACCTGTGCAGTGTTGCAAAGGTTGGCGAGCGCAGATGCCCCCAAATGTGAAGAACACGAACATAGTGCAATATATTCCCAGCTGGGTATGAATTACTGATCTTTAAAATGGGGACTTGCATTTTCCTAAATATAAACAGCATGTTCCAAATCCCTTTGGTATTCCCAGGCTTAGAATGGGTAGGCTGATCCTGGAATCACCCGGGGCCTATAGATCCAAATGTGTCTGTCTTATGGGGTGTTATGATCTCAATATAAACAGGAGAACATAGTGCGAACTGTACAACACTATTTTATATTAAAGGTATTTAAAAATGCAGTGTCAGATTAATATAAGCATGTACAACACCATGTTATCTGGACACGGCGCTCACCGCCGCCTAGGATCCGGCGTTTCTCCGTCTGACACTTCCGATTAGTCAGGTGATGGAATGAAGGGATGTGGCGCGTCTCGTAGAGGCAGGGTAGAGCTAGCCACAATAAACACTAGCAGATTGTATGCGTTTCGCTCAAATGGTTTCGTCAGGAGCCTGTTTAATCAGAAGCCGTTTGAGTGGAACGCGTAGTGTGCTATTGCGGCCAGCTCGAGACGCGCCACATCCCTCCATCCATCACCTGAACAACCGGAAGTCGCGATACTACAAGAGGCTGAGAAACACCGGATCCTAGGCGGCGGCGGGAGCGCCGTGTCCAGATAACATGGTGTTTTACATGCTTATATTAATCTGACACTGCATTTTTAAATACCTTTTTATATAAAATAGTGTTGTACAGTTCGCACTATGTTCTCCTGTTTATATTGAGATCACAACACCCCATAAGACAGAAACATTTGGATCTATAGGCCCCGGGTGATTCCAGGATCAGCCTACCCATTCTAAGCCTGGGAATACCAAAGGGATTTGGAACATGCTGTTTATATTTAAGAAAATGTGAGTCCCCATTTTAAAGATCAGTAATTCATACCCAGCTGGGAATATATTGCACTATGTTGTATTTTTCATATTTGGTGACATCTGCGCTCCCCAACACTGCCACAAGGAGAATTCTGGACTGTTCCCCATAGGGTTTGAGCTCCATTTTTTTCCACCATTAATATTTAATGTGCACATTAGCACGTATATAACTATTTTTCACATTGTGTTATTTCACATTGTATTTATATTGCACATATCCATTTGCACTGATTGAACGCTTTATATTGTCTTGTCAGATTTTGACTAAATAAGCACTTTTACCCCAATTAAGGAGCGCCCTTTACACTCTGGACACCTGTGCATAGGGTCTGAAGGGCTGCAAGTTCAGTTATAGGGACAGCATTTGTTAGTAACTCTGTGCTAAAACCTCCCTCATACTCGCACTATGGGATGGGGAGAGGACACTCACTGTGGATGTCATAAGTGGCCCCTGGATCCAGTAGCAGGTCTGGGGGCAGGATGAGGAGGTCCTGTGACCACTCCCCGTGGGTGAAGGGATCGGTGTCCGGAGAGGAGCCGCTGCCGCTTGTCCTGTCTGAGCCACAGGCGCTGGGTCGCCGGCAGAGGGCACAGCTGGTTGGGGTGAAGCCCGGCCCACGAGGAAATGGGTTGTCCTCGTTCCGGAGATAACCCCGCAGGGCTCCACTGTGGTGTAGGGGGCGTTCCCGGAGCCAGGCCCAGTGAGATGGGTCTTTCGACATCACCTGCAAACAAGAGACTGACCTTCTGAACTTGGCTCAGCATCATTATACAGGAGCAGGTTTGTGATCAGAGCTTAGATACAGACCATTACAGGGCAGCAAGCTCCGTTTCAGCGTATTGAAACACTACATTATACATGTGTCTGAAGATTTATATTCTATAGCAAGGGTGACCAACACCCATCCTCCTCAAAGGCCACTAACAGGTTAGGTTTTCAGGATTTCCCTGCTTCAGCATAGGAGGCTCAGTCAAAGACTGCACCCGGGCTGAAGCAGTAATATCCTGAAAACCTGATCTGTTGGTGGACTTGAGAACCAAATTAGCCACTCTGATACACTTTTAGTGTAAGGAGGTGTATAAGAATTACACTTTGAGGCATAAAGATCCATCTATATTTGCAAAGAAATTACACTAATGTATATTAATGCACATTTATACATAGCTGGGCACATCTAAAGGCACAATATACAAGATGTGAGCAGCTTCCGTCTCACCTCATCACAGCACCTCCTGCTCACAACCGCCCTGTAACTCATCTTAGCCCAGAAGTTGTCCCTGAGCCGCAGAAACTGCGGGAACACCTCCCGCCACGAGTCACCCAGCGCCCAGGGGAAAATCTCGTACTTATAGTCCTCCTCATCCTCCTCCATGTCATTGGCCAGATACCTGAGAGATTAAGGCAGAACGGTTGGGAACAAAAAGGCATCTTCGTTGCTTTGCACATTTTAAAGGACCTCGTGTCAAGGGGAAAGAAGCACCTTTATTCAGTACTGGAGGCTACACCAATTATACCGTCCACTCAAAGCAGAGTTAGAATGTACGCAAACCTTGGAAACGTGGCAAGTTTTATATTCTACCAATCAGCTTCAGAGCCGCAGCATTCTGACCGCTGCACACTGACCGCAGAGAGACCAGCAGCTCAAATAGGGGAGGGGTAAGAAGACCGACCCCCTGCAGGGGAGATCCGCAGAGGGGGATAGAGACGGAAAACAGAGTCACTGAGGGAGTTAGAGGGGGAGACAGCAGCAAGGTTCAAAGGGAAAATAGTCAAATCAAATGTTCTGTTCATAAAAAGCAACGACTTGACAGCTGTTGAATTTATGGGAGAGGGGGGGGGGGGGGGAGATACAAAACCTCCACACACCCCCCCCCCATACATTTAGACAATAATAATGCTAAATATTAATACCATCAACAGGCCAATAATGCCCTGGCTGTGTTAAAGACACTGCTTAGCATCAGGCCTTCAACTCCTCCAGACTAATGTCCTGTACCATGAATTAATTTTCTTATAGCAAACCTGGAGAATATACATAAGCCGGCAAAACAGAAACCGAAGTCAGAAATATTAAAAATGCATGAAATGTATCATTAGTAATCTTACCATGTACACCACCCAGTTTATTTACAATTCTGAGGTACGCCTCGTTTATAAACCCAACGTTACCTACTAGGGTGCAGGGGTGGCCAACTCCCATCCTCACAGGCCACCAACAGGTCAGGTTTTAAGGATATCCCAGCTTTAAAACATATCCTGTTGGTGGCCCGAGGACTGGAGTTGGCCACCTCCGTACTAGAGGGCAAGGAGTGCCCCTAATTGTGTAATGTTTATTTGCAAGGTACTTTTTGCAATAAACCTGAAGTAGATTCTTTAACGTACAGTGAGCCCCGGCTGCTTGTTACTGTGGAAATGTACAAATGCCGTTTATCCCAGGCCTCTGAATGGGTGGAGCGTTGGTCCTTTATTCCCCCAGTCCTCAGACGATAAAGGTGAAGAAGGGAACTTTTCCTGTGAACACTGTTGAGTACACCGTGATATTGCATAAAAAGGGTCAGACTAAAAATCAAACCCCTTCTAAGTCTCCATGTAATCAAATAATGAATTCAAGTACTTCTGTGTGTTAGCTTGGGATAGCAAAGCATCTGCTACCAAAAATTTAACCACAAATGACTATACACTTTCTTTCTAGGAGGGACTGACCCTTTAAATAAGACTACCACTAAGTTGATTTCCCTTTGATCACCGAATACTGGATCTGTGTATGTGCACAAAATATATTGCACCACCCCATGGCAAGGTGATACAATACATCTTGTAATAAATACTGCAAGACATTTTAATATGCAACAGAAGCAGCGATATCAGGGTATGAAAGTCACATTTTATCCCTTGTGCGCCCAGCTGCTGTCGCGTATCTAAACACCTAGGTGCTCATGCGACTCCATTTTTAGATCCCCTCATTCTTTAGCCCGCTTTGGGAAGTGAACTACTCAGGAATGTCACACCCGGCCAGCAGTTTGTATTCGCACTTACAAGACATAAAACCCACAGAAACTTCAGCTCTGCTCCTCCCCGTGCAAAAATAACTTCTACAACCAAATAAAGATCTCAAAATTATCCCCGTGCCAAATACTCACAGAACAAGAATTGGGAAGGCATAAAAAACAAACAAAAAAAACGACAAGATTGCACCAAAAATCTGCCAACCTTTCAGGAAAGAAATAGGCCAATATGTGCTAAGATAGCCTGTTCTTATGTTAGTTATCCACCTTTATTTCTTTAGTTACACATTATTCTGGATTTAAAGTAGTCTGCAGGGCAATCAATGTGCAATACAAGACCCCAAACAAGGACAAGCCAGGGACGTGTGCAGTTAAAGACATAAGGGAGTTGTGGGAGTCTGCATGTCCCATAACAGGACCGTTTATATTCTAGTTTGAAAGAGTGTGATAACATAATTTGCCTTCACTGTCTGCAAGAATATGCTCTCCCCCTGGAAGGAAAGTATATCAAGCATATTCTTGCAGACAGTGAAGGCAAATTATGTTATCACACCCTCTAAAGCTAGAATATAAACGGTCCTGTTATGGGAAATGCAGACTGTCCCACAGCTCCCTTATGTCTGTCACCCTGTACAGGCCACATTGCTGTGACCCAGACTAATTATATATTTCCCATAGCTCTGATCTCTGGATTTTGAACATCATATCTTCTACAAGAACAGAATACTTACAGGGCCACAAAGAAGTTCATAGCGGTGTATTCATTGGTGTACAGGCCGGCGCGCTTGAAATAGGCTAATACCATTGCTAAAAGGTACTGCAAAGAAAAAAATAAAAAGTATTATATAAGAATTATATAGTAAACATTTCTTAACCAGTGTACAGCTTCATTTCCCCTCGTTTTCCTGCTCGCTGCAAGAGGCACCGCAGGGTTACATCCTCCCACACGGACATCCCAAGGCCTTTGGACACTCCTCAGGAGCTCAGAATAAGGGCTTCAATGATAAAGCCGTTTGAAATCTGCATGGAAAAGCGCTCAGCAGAGGCCACTAAGCAGGCATTGGACACAATACAGAAAGTATGAGTGTCCCTCACCCTCAGGGTGACAGGCAGGAGGTATGACCCATAGTCTTACTCTCCCACTGCAGAAAAACACTGTGACAAGAGTGTAAGCTCTCCGGGGCAGGGATTCTTTCCTATTGTCTGATTTTGTTTGTTGCACTTACTGCATTATAATTCCATGTACTGTATTGTCGCTTTTGTAAAGCGCTGAATACACTGTGGGTACTATATAAATATCTACTGTACATACAAGCGACATCACAACCAACAAGATAACAGTGACTCCAACCTTGTCCGAAATCTTCAGACAGGCGTCCATGGAAAGAAACTCCTGAATGAAGTCATTTTCTGCAAAGAGAAACATCACATTAACATTTATTCAGAGTAGCAGACTGGGTGATAAACTGATACTCTCCCACCATTATACATTGCTGCGTGTGCATCATAGATCCTCCACATCTTTATACAAAGCAGCACCTTCATTATTAGTATATAGATACACCTCATACAGCACGGTGTTACCAGTTTACAGATACTCAGCATTGCAACATACACCCCACCCTCACCCACGAGCCTGAAGAAAGCCTGACGCTCCTGGGGCTGCAGGTTGAGGTGGGGGATGCGCGCCCCCTTGGGCCTGGCTGCGGGGACCTCTCTCTCAGGGATTCGCGGTTTGCGCGCTCCAACAGCCCGGGTGTGCAGGTGCCCCCTGGCGATGCCCGGTTTCACCCCGCTGTTTGCAGCCGGCATGTCCCGAGTTGCACTCTGCACATGTCTCATGACACCGGGAGAATAAGGGGGACACAGGCTCAAGGGCTGATCTGAAAGAGAGGGGGGAGATTAGGAGAGAAATCCCTCTTGCTCACAAAAAGACCCAGCAACTTTCTTCCTTGGGGAGTGATCGGCAGCAACCCCTATTGCTGGCTGTGCAGTCTTGGCCCCAATCTGTGCTGGGCTGACCTCTGTGGAGACCTCAGGCTCTTGACATTTTTTTTTTGTGAGGCTTGAAACAGCAGCAATATTTATAGTTTTTTTGTGGCACCAAGGCAGAGTTCAGCAGCCATTTTCTCTACACAAGGCAAGTATTCTAGCCCTGTGGTTAAGACCCCAAATTACAGTGCACGTCAAATCTTCTCCGTTTCAATACGTGACCAGGAATTCAACAGATTAGTTTCCTTTTAAATGGTCAATTCAATGTAATAAATCAAAAATCTATATTTCTTATATTACTATAATCAGAAACAAATCTCCCTTTAAGGCTAAGTCCCTTCTAGCGCTGATCAGGCTGCGCTTGCGAAGGAGGCTTACATATATAGATATCTGGAAGTCCCCACTCACGCGGTGCGCGCGTGCACACGTTCAGCCGCGATCAGTGCGCAAGTAAACAAAAAATCTATACTTACCCGCGCACTGAACTACCAGCAATGCCCCCCCTCCCCCGCATGTATAAGCCGGAGACCCGGCGCTCATGCTTGGAGCGCTCTCCAAGCATGAGCGCGTTCAGCGCCAGCGGGGACTTAGGACGAGTCCATAGAAGGACAGGCCGCGCTGAGCTGTGCGGACGCTCCGCGCTGAGCACCTGCATCCTCAATGAGGATGCCTTGAGAGGGGGCTCACGCGAGCGTCCGCAGGCGTGCGGAGGCGCTGGATTTTTCAGCCGACAGCCAAGCTGTTTTTCAGCGCGCTGTCGGCTGAAAACATCCAATCAGCGCGGAGCAGCGACAACGTCACGGCGCCGTGACGTTGGTGCGTCGCAGGCGATTGGCCCAGCGACGTCACTGACCCGCCTCCCTCAGTCTCCCCCGGCCTCCGATCGCGCCCGCTGGCTCGCCTGCATGGGCATGAAATCGCGCAGATTTCAGCAGGCGAGCCTCAGCGTCAGCGCGGTCCAGCCCTGCTTCCCCTTCTATGGCCCCAGCCTTAGCCTAAGGAAGGGATTTGTACACGAAAAATACTTATCACTTCTTGTCAGGAAGACTGAAGTAAATCACAGCTACTTGTGTTTGTCTAATGCAGTGTTTCCTATGAGCCCTCGGGTCCCCCCAGGCATCCCCCTCAAGGGCTCTATGCAGTTTTCAGGTCATTTGAAAATCATAGAAAATACCATTTTTTTTTTACAATGCATCTGATCTCAAACACTATTAGAGAGGGTTGGGGTTCCTTACAGTGCCACAATTATAGGGTACTTAAAAAAATAATATGCAACCACTGATTTGACTACTTTATAATCTCTTTGCAATTTAAAAAAAAGGAGCTGGAAACCGACAGTCTGACAAGAGACTAGATAAAGGTTGAAAAACCCTTGCAAAGCTTTGGTTTACAGTGAAAATTTACATTTAATGTGAATACTTGTCCAATTTCTTAAAAATAAATAAAAAAAAGTGTAACCTGTTCACTTTAAGGGACTGAGCCTTTAAGGACATGCTTCCTATAGGGGAAGGGACTGAGCCTTTAAGGACATGCTTCCTATAGGGGAAGGGACAGAGCCTTTAAGGACATGCTTCCTATAGGACTGAGGAGGATCCGTGAAAGGGCGAGAGCGGAAGAAACATTGGTGGAGAGACAGCATTGGGATATGGGGGGGGGGGGGGGGGGGGGTGGAGGACGACTCAGCATTGGGATATGGGGGGGGGGGGGTGGAGGACGACTCAGCATTGGGATACGGGGGGGGGTAGAGGACAACTCAGCATTGGGATACGGGGGGGGGTGGAGGACGACTTAGCATTGGGATACGGGGGGGGGGGGGGTGGACGACGACTCAGCATTGGGATACGGGGGGGTGGACGACGACTCAGCATTGGGATACGGGGGGGTGGACGACGACTCAGCATTGGGATACGGGGGGGGGTGGAGGGCGACTCAGCATTGGGATACGGGGGGGGTGGAGGACGACTCAGCATTGGGATACGGGGGGGGGTGGAGGACGACTCAGCATTGGGATACGGGGGGCTGGAGGACGACTCAGCATTGGGATACGGGGGGGGGGGGTGGAGGGCGACTCAGCATTGGGATACGGGGGGCTGGAGGACGACTCAGCATTGGGATACGGGGGGGGGGGGTGGAGGGCGACTCAGCATTGGGATACGGGGGGGTGGAGGACGACTCAGCATTGGGATACGGGGGGCTGGAGGACGACTCAGCATTGGGATACGGGGGGGGTGGAGGACGACTCAGCATTGGGATACGGGGGGCTGGAGGACGACTCAGCATTGGGATACGGGGGGGCTGGAGGACAACTCAGCATTGGGATACAGGGGGGGGTCGCTCAGCATTGGGATACGGGGGGGGGGAATGGAGGACGACTCAGCATTGGGATACAGGGGGGTGGAGGACTAAGCATTGGGATACGGGGGGGGTGCAGGACTAAGCATTGGGATACAGGGGATGGAGGACTCAGCATTGGGATACAGGTGGGGGGGGGGCTTTACACCTCCGGATCTGGGAAGACAGTGGTCTGAATCGCGCGCGGGCAGTCACGTGTGGCATGGTCACGTGCGGCGCCCCACCTTACCAGCCTCGGCACATTCCCGCCCACACCACCTGCGGGCTCGAGGACACGGCTCGCGCATGGGCCGGCGGGGGACGCCGGCTAGCTCTGGGTTCCCGCCAAACGAACCGCGCAGGGAAGGGAAGGCTCGCGGCAAGGAATAAGCAGCATGCCGGACTCGCCTAATGTGAGAGCAAAGAGTAAAAGTCCTCTCTGACGTTACTAGGCATAATGGTGTGTGAGGGTTCATGCGTATTTCATGGAGTTACGAGAACCCAACCTCTGGTCAGGGGAGCAGACAACACCCCTCCCGCCTCTGCTGTGACTGAGACCGTCCTCTCCATGAACCCACCTGAGCAGAGGGAGCAGCCAGGTAGAAGGGGGAGGCGATCACGTGATCTTCTAGGCTCGGGCCAACTATATGGGGGGGGTGTGACTATCTCGCCTACCTCACCTGCCGGCCTTTCTATAGGACCGTCAGCTCCTCCCCATGGCCAATGGGGTTGAGGGGCTCGGGCGTGAGGTGCGCCCACGCGCCCCTTTCCCTCTGCGCGAGGGAAAGGGAGAGGTGCCTATTGGTTGAAAGTTTTGGGGGCACGCCCACCTGCCAGCTTTGGGGTGACCAATCAGAGTCTGGGGAGGGAGGCTGCTTTGTAGTAGTGTCTTGTGTTGACTTGTTGCCGTGGTGACTGAACGCTTTGTTGCTTCATGGGGTAGCAGTCATGTCATCAAAGGGTGGGAGGGAGGAGGGGGTGTCTAATTATCTATGGTGGTTTAAACTCAACCTACAGCTAATGAGACTTAATAAGCTTGCTGCATTTAATGACGTTATCTAGGCCAATCGATTTTTTTTTAGTTTCCTTTTAATATGTGTAACGGGTATTCCACCCCACCCTATCGCAGATATAGTGTGGGTGCGGGAACTTAGTGTTACCAGGTGTGGTGCTTTACCTGTTAGGCTCACAGGATGGCTGAGCTTCCGCCACGGGGAACCTGGGGCAATTATATTAGGAGTAACCCTGTACTCGTTGCAGCGCCTCCACCTGCGATGGTTCCCGGCAAAGCGGGAATTGTTCCTCGCAGGACACATACAAATAACCAGCACACCGTGTTTAAACAATCAATGACTTTACTTGTGCACATAGAACGTACTTGCATATAATAACCAACACCTTTACTGGTGAACATATGAATCATATAACATAATAACGGGTGTCCCTCTCGAGAGGAGACACTGACTGTTGCGTCGCGCAGGACACTACCTTCCCTCACAAACCCCACCGGATGATCCCACCCAGTGTCCAGTAGCCCCACGCAGTATTACCCCACCCTTCAAGTGAGATGTGTATGTGTGTCTGCGCAGCCACTATGTCCCGTGTGAATAGAAGTGAGCTCGTTGGTGCACTTGTGGATTACCTGCCGGACACTCCGGTGCCCGGACCTGCCAAGGAACTTCACAAAGGATCCGAAGGCTGATGTCGGCTGAATGCAGGAGCTACCGTCCGGGGCGATCCCACCCGGATGGCTACTGCAACGACAGCGAAGGTCTGAGCCCAAACCTCTGGTGTGTCCCTAACTGGCTCTAGAACGTAAGTGGCAGGGTCCCTAACCTGAGGGCTGTCCTTGACACAACACTCAATACTACTGGGTGGCTCAGGGCTATCTCGGGCCTTGGGGGCTGCTGGCCTAGTGCAGGGAGTCACTGACTCCTGCACCCTACCTCCTTCCCCTGGCTGCTCCTGGCTCTGACTAACTAGCGTGGGCTCAGCACGCGAAATGTATCTATTCTCTCCCTCTAGGCAGATCCTAGGCCCTATTGGCTCCCTGGCGTCACGTGGGGTGTGCAGAGGCTCATGGGACTCGTAGTCCCTGCTCAGAGACTTCCCAGGTAGGCTAGGGTTACGTGGGCTCCTTCCTGCGCTTGCGCGTGCTATCTGGAGTCCTCCCGGCGCCTGGCTCTCACTGCACATGCGCGAGACAATGCGCAATGGCGGCGCCCTCACCGCCCTGCTTCGGGAGCGCCGGGAGCCCTGCGACGCGATCGCGGCCTTGGCAATCGGCCGCCCGCGTCCCCGGCAACCCCCGAGCAGGATCCTGACCGCCCTCACCCTTGCGATCGACTGGCGGGGCTGCCATTGGGCTCGGCGGCACCCGCGATCGCCAGCAAGGTGAGGGGGTGCTGACAGGCAGGGGGGACCTGGCTACATCTGTGTATCATAATACATCTGGTGTTTAGGGGTTAATGGGCTACCATTTGGGTTTAAAAATACCATGTATTGAAGTTGGGTTTTAAAATTGTATTTCAAGAGCAGCAAAAGATTATGAAAATCAGATTTCAACAGAGGTGTGTTTGGACCAAACATGTGATATCTCATGCTCCTGAACCAGTGATCTCGCTGGGGAAAATCTATGGCATTTGGAAATGTATAGGGTGTTCTGCCTATTTATCCTTTTTATTTTGAGAAACTGTTCTGCATTTATTGTAATTGTATGTTCTTGTAATTATTTTTTTCTGTAATCTAAGGTGTGTGTGTGTGTGTGTGTGTGTGTGTATGTATGTATGTATGTATATATATATATATATATATATATACACACACTAGCTGAGAGACCCGGCGTTGCCCGGGATGTTTGTGGGGTGGGGTGGGGTGGCATTTGGGTGGGGAGTGGTCCACGCGTCACAGGACGGTGTGCGTTGGTACTGCTGATGTGGGGGTGCTAATGGTGATTGTATAGGGGTGCTGATGATTTGGGAGGGTTGGGTGCTGATGTGGGGGTGCCAATGGGGGGGACAGGGGTGGCGAAGGTGCTGATGTGTGGGCGCTGAAGGTGCTGATGTGGGGGTGCTGATGATGCTGATGGGGGCTGGGGATGCCGGTGTGCTGGAGGGCAGGGGATACCGATGTGCTGATGTGGGGGTGCTGGGGATTGCGGGGAACTGGGGATACCAGGGTGCTGATGTGGGGTGCTGATGTGGGGGTGCTGGGGATAGCGGGGATCTAGGGATACAGTGGTAGTTACATCTCCAGGATGCGGTCTCCCTTGCGGATCCCAGCCCGGTCAGCAGCTCCACCGGGCAGCACGGCGGTCACATGCTGCAGCGGTGCGTGCAGCTCCCCATTAATGCTCCGCAGCTGGCCGCCCACGCTCACCTGGCCCCGCTCGTTAAACCCGTACCCGGACTTAACGATGCCGACTACCCATGGGCCCTGCCCCCGGGCCTGCCGGGCCGAACCCCTGGCCCCCACCGCCCCTGTTCGGCTGACTGGAGTGAATCCCCTCCCCGTCCTCATCCGCCATCTTTAGCACGGGAGGAGCAGCCAGGCGGGACGGGTCACGGGACCGGCGCGTCACCCGTCGCAGGGGAAGCTGGGGGATGTAGTCTGGTGGCAGCTGTCAGTCAGTGTGTGCGGTTCCAGGGGGGAGGCAGCCAATCAGAGACAGGTAATCAAAGGCAGGTAAACAGACACAATCAGAGGCAGCCAATCAGAGACACGCAATGTGAGGCAGCCAGCCAGGGACACACAATCAGGGGAGGTGAGCTGCGGGTGGGGGGGGGGGAGCCGGTGGGGAGGTGAGCTGCGGGTGGGGGGGAGGGAGCCGGTGGGGAGGTGAGCTGCGGGTGATGGGGGGAGGTGAGCTGGGGGGGGTGATGGGGGGGGGGGGGGGGGAAGTCGGCGATCCGGGCCGCTGGGTGAAGAGGACAGTGGCCGGGTGGTTGTGCGTGTGTGTGGCAGTTGGGTGAGGCCGAGGGGGAAGGTGAGCTGCGGGTGAGGAGGAGAAGAGAGTGGCAGTTGGGTGACGTCATAGAGCCACGCAGGCCAATGAGAGGCGTGCGGCGCGGGGCAGGAATACGGACCAATCTGATTGGCCAGAGGCTGAATGACAGACCCACGGACCAATCAGATTCACCACATCTAGCAACAATCTCACAAAATTCAATTTTATATATATAGATATATATAAAAACATTTAATAAGTGATGCTTTGGGTGTCTGAATGAACTGTTGCACGCTCTGGAGAGAGTATTTACATTTCCGGACATATTTTGCTACAACTGATTTTGGTGTGTTAAAGTGCATAGTTTTTTCTATAATAATCAGGGACCTAGGACACTCGCAAATATTAATTTTACATCCTTTATTTGCATTTCCGGGTGATGGAAACGTATAGATATGATTGCAATTTAGTAAGGTGTTCATATTGTCTCATCAGAGCTACCTTGCGCAGTTAAAGGGGAGTTGGCTAGAGTAGCCATGTGTATTAACCCTGATTGCATATCTAAGTCACGTGCTCACTTGTGGGCTGTTTGTGACAGATGGTATATGGGGACGGATTTAGGGGAGATATTGTCCATTTGAGGGACCTTTGTGGCGGAGAAGGGTGCGGCAGCTTGTGAGCTGTGTATTAATCCTTGTCCATTAGGGTAGATATTGTCCATTTGAGGGACCTTTTGCTGAGGTGAAAAGTGGGACCGCTTGCGAGCGGAGTATTAACCCTTGTCCGTATGCAGGTCACGTGCTCACAGGTGGGGCGTACTGTCTCCCACCCAGTCACTGTCTCCCACCCAGTCACTGTCTCCCACCAAGTCACTGTCACCCAGTCACTGTCTCCCACCCACCCAGTCACTGTCTCCCACCCACCCACCCACCCACCATGTCACTGTCTCCTACCCTGTCACTGTCTCCTACCCTGTCACTGTCTCCGACCCAGTCACCGTCTCCCACCCACCCAGTCACTGTCTCCCACCCAGTCACTGTCTCCCTCCCACCCAGTCACTGCCACCCAGTCACTGTCTCCCACCCAGTCACTGTCTCCCTCTCACCCAGTCACTGCCACCCAGTCACTGTCTCCCACCCAGTCACTGTCTCCCACATAATAATTATGTAATTATTATAATACATAAAAAATGTCTTTCAGAGTTGTTTTAAAAAAAAATGCTACAAGTATTTGCGCATAGTACAGAACTGACTTTTTTTTTTAAACACATAGGCTATAGCTTGGTCTGCAGCTATAATTAGAGTCGCCAACAGGGGGGGACAAAGGGTACTGGCGTCCCGGGGCCGTGAGTCAGGGGGGCCCGGCCGCCTGGGTCCCCTGCGCGGCTGGGCGCCAGTTAAAGTTAAAAAAAAATGGTCCCGGTCCCCCATGCGCAGAGCCCAGATCCCGGTGCGCATGCGCAGGGCAAGCAGGGTGTCCGGCCTGCTGCCTCTGGGCCCGCTCCCCCCCACCCCCCGCTCCCAAAGTGGGCCTGCAGGGAAGCGCCAACCCAGCTTCCCCCACGCGCCAACCCAGCTTCCCCAGCACGCGCCTCCTGCCCCAGCCCGCCAGTCTCACCCAGTCACTGTCTCCCACCCACCCAGTCACTGTCTCCCACCCACCCACTGTCTCCCACCCACCCACTGTCTCCCACCCACCCACTGTCAGCCACCCACCCACACACAGTCTCCCACCCACCCACTGTCAGCCACCCACCCACACACAGTCTCCCACCCACCCACTGTCAGCCACCCACCCACACACAGTCTCCCACCCACCCACTGTCAGCCACCCACCCACAAACAGTCTCCCACCCACCCACTGTCTAAGTCACTGTCGTCCCACCCACCCACCCACCCAGTCACCGTCTCCCACCCACCTAGTCACTGTCTCCCACCCACCCTGTCACTGTCTCCCACCCAGTCACTGTCTCCCACCCACCCAGTCACTGTCTCCCACCCAGTCACTGTCTCCCACCCAGTCACTGTCTCCCACCCAGTCACTGTCACCCACCCAGTCACTGTCTCCCACCCACCCAGTCACTGTCTACCACCCACCCAGTCACTGTCTCCCACCCACCCAGTCACTGTCTCCCACCCACCCAGTCACTGTCTCCCACCCACCCACCCTGTCACTGTTTCCCACCCACCCTGTCACTGTTTCCCACCCACCCAGTCACTGTCTCCCACCCAGTCACTGTCTCCCACCCAGTCACTGTCTCCCACCCAGTCACTGTCTCCCACCCACCCAGTCACTTTCTCCCACCAACCCACCCTGTCACTGTCTCCCACCCAGTCACTGTCTCCCACCCAGTCACTGTCTCCCACCAAGTCACTGTCTCCCTCCCACCCAGTCACTGTCTCCCACCCAGTCACTGTCTCCCACCCAGTCACTGTCTCCCACCCAGTCACTGTCTCCCACCCTGTCACTGTCTCCCACCCACCCAGTCACTGTCTCCCACCCAGCCAGTCACTGTCTCCCACCCAGCCAGTCACTGTCTCCCACCCATCTCCAGGATGCGGTCTCCCTTGCGGATCCCAGCCCGGTCAGCAGCTCCACCGGGCAGCACGGCGGTCACATGCTGCAGCGGTGCGTGCAGCTCCCCATTAATGCTCCGCAGCTGGCCGCCCACGCTCACCTGGCCCCGCTCGTTAAACCCGTACCCGGACTTAACGATGCCGACTACCCACGGGCCCGGGCCTGCCGGGCCGAACCCCTGGCCCCCACCGCCCCTGTTCGGCTGACTGGAGTGAATCCCCTCCCCGTCCTCATCCGCCATCTTTAGCACGGGAGGAGCAGCCAGGCGGGACGGGTCACGGGACCGGCGCGTCACCCGTCGCAGGGGAAGCTGGGGGATGTAGTCTGGTGGCAGCTGTCAGTCAGTGTGTGCGGTTCCAGGGGGGAGGCAGCCAATCAGAGACAGGTAATCAAAGGCAGGTAAACAGACACAATCAGAGGCAGCCAATCAGAGACACGCAATGTGAGGCAGCCAGCCAGGGACACACAATCAGGGGAGGTGAGCTGCGGGTGGGGGGGGGGGGAGCCGGTGGGGAGGTGAGCTGCGGGTGGGGGGGAGGGAGCCGGTGGGGAGGTGAGCTGCGGGTGATGGGGGGAGGTGAGCTGGGGGGGTGATGGGGGGGGGGGGGGGGGGGAAGTCGGCGATCCGGGCCGCTGGGTGAAGAGGACAGTGGCCGGGTGGTTGTGCGTGTGTGTGGCAGTTGGGTGAGGCCGAGGGGGAAGGTGAGCTGCGGGTGAGGAGGAGAAGAGAGTGGCAGTTGGGTGACGTCATAGAGCCACGCAGGCCAATGAGAGGCGTGCGGCGCGGGGCAGGAATACGGACCAATCTGATTGGCCAGAGGCTGAATGACAGACCCACGGACCAATCAGATTCACCACATCTAGCAACAATCTCACAAAATTCAATTTTATATATATAGATATATATAAAAACATTTAATAAGTGATGCTTTGGGTGTCTGAATGAACTGTTGCACGCTCTGGAGAGAGTATTTACATTTCCGGACATATTTTGCTACAACTGATTTTGGTGTGTTAAAGTGCATAGTTTTTTCTATAATAATCAGGGACCTAGGACACTCGCAAATATTAATTTTACATCCTTTATTTGCATTTCCGGGTGATGGAAACGTATAGATATGATTGCAATTTAGTAAGGTGTTCATATTGTCTCATCAGAGCTACCTTGCGCAGTTAAAGGGGAGTTGGCTAGAGTAGCCATGTGTATTAACCCTGATTGCATATCTAAGTCACGTGCTCACTTGTGGGCTGTTTGTGACAGATGGTATATGGGGACGGATTTAGGGGAGATATTGTCCATTTGAGGGACCTTTGTGGCGGAGAAGGGTGCAGCAGCTTGTGAGCTGTGTATTAATCCTTGTCCATTAGGGTAGATATTGTCCATTTGAGGGACCTTTTGCTGAGGTGAAAAGTGGGACCGCTTGCGAGCGGAGTATTAACCCTTGTCCGTATGCAGGTCACGTGCTCACAGGTGGGGCGTACTGTCTCCCACCCAGTCACTGTCTCCCACCCAGTCACTGTCTCCCACCAAGTCACTGTCACCCAGTCACTGTCTCCCACCCAGTCACTGTCTCCCTCTCACCCAGTCACTGCCACCCAGTCACTGTCTCCCACCCAGTCACTGTCTCCCACATAATAATTATGTAATTATTATAATACATAAAAAATGTCTTTCAGAGTTGTTTTAAAAAAAAATGCTACAAGTATTTGCGCATAGTACAGAACTGACTTTTTTTTTTAAACACATAGGCTATAGCTTGGTCTGCAGCTATAATTAGAGTCGCCAACAGGGGGGGACAAAGGGTACTGGCGTCCCGGGGCCGTGAGTCAGGGGGGCCCGGCTGCCTGGGTCCCCTGCGCGGCTGGGCGCCAGTTAAAGTTAAAAAAAAATGGTCCCGGTCCCCCATGCGCAGAGCCCAGATCCCGGTGCGCATGCGCAGGGCAAGCAGGGTGTCCGGCCTGCTGCCTCTGGGCCCGCTCCCCCCCACCCCCCGCTCCCAAAGTGGGCCTGCAGGGAAGCGCCAACCCAGCTTCCCCCACGCGCCAACCCAGCTTCCCCAGCACGCGCCTCCTGCCCCAGCCCGCCAGTCTCACCCAGTCACTGTCTCCCACCCACCCAGTCACTGTCTCCCACCCACCCACTGTCTCCCACCCACCCACTGTCTCCCACCCACCCACTGTCAGCCACCCACACACAGTTTCCCACCCACCCACTGTCAGCCACCCACCCACACACAGTCTCCCACCCACCCACTGTCAGCCACCCACCCACACACAGTCTCCCACCCACCCACTGTCAGCCACCCACCCACAAACAGTCTCCCACCCACCCACTGTCTCCCACCCACCCACTGTCTAAGTCACTGTCGTCCCACCCACCCACCCAGTCACCGTCTCCCACCCACCTAGTCACTGTCTCCCACCCACCCTGTCACTGTCTCCCACCCAGTCACTGTCTCCCACCCACCCAGTCACTGTCTCCCACCCAGTCACTGTCTCCCACCCAGTCACTGTCATCCACCCAGTCACTGTCTCCCACCCACCCAGTCACTGTCTCCCACCCACCCAGTCACTGTCTCCCACCCACCCAGTCACTGTCTCCCACCCACCCAGTCACTGTCTCCCACCCACCCAGTCACTGTCTCCCACCCACCCACCCTGTCACTGTCTCCCACCCACCCACCCTGTCACTGTCTCCCACCCAGTCACTGTCTCCCACCCAGTCACTGTCTCCCACCCAGTCACTGTCTCCCACCCAGTCACTGTCTCCCACCCAGTCACTGTCTCCCACCCAGTCACTGTCTCCCACCCACCCTGTCACTGTCTCCCACCCACCCTGTCACTGTCTAATGTCACTGTCTCCCACCCTGTCACTGTCTCCCACCCAGTCACTGTCTCCCACCCAGTCACTGTCTCCCACCCAGTCACTGTCTCCCACCCAGTCACTGTCTCCCACCCAGTCACTGTCTCCCACCCAGTCACTGTCTCCCACCCAGTCACTGTCTCCCACCCAGTCACTGTCTCCCACCCAGTCACTGTCTCCCACCCAGTCACTGTCTCCCACCCAGTCACTGTCACCCAGTCACTGTCTCCCACCCACCCACCCTGTCACTGTCTCCCACCCAGTCACTGTCTCCCACCCACCCAGTCACTGTCTCCCACCCACCCAGTCACTTTCTCCCACCAACCCACCCTGTCACTGTCTCCCACCCAGTCACTGTCTCCCACCCAGTCACTGTCTCCCACCCAGTCACTGTCTCCCACCCAGTCACTGTCTCCCACCCACCCAGTCACTGTCTCCCACCCACCCAGTCACTGTCTCCCACCCTGTCACTGTCTCCCACCCTGTCACTGTCTCCCACCCAGTCACTGTCTCCCACCCAGTCACTTTCTCCCACCCACCCAGTCACTGTCTCCCACCCACCCAGTCACTTTCTCCCACCCAGTCACTTTCTCCCACCCACCCAGTCACTGTCTCCCACCCACCCAGTCACTGTCACCCAGTCACTTTCTCCCACCCAGTCACTGTCTCCCACCCACCCAGTCACTGTCTAAGTCACTTTCTCCCACCCAGTCACTTTCTCCCACCCACCCAGTCACTGTCTCCCACCCAGTCACTGTCACCCAGTCATTTTCTCCCACCCACCCAGTCACTGTCTCCCACCCACCCAGTCACTGTCTCCCACCCACCCAGTCACTGTCTCCCACCCAGTCACTTTCTCCCACCCACCCAGTCACTGTCTCCCACCCAGTCACCGTCTCCCACCCACCCAGTCACTGTCTATGTCACTGTCTAAGTCACTGTCTCCCACCCACCCACCCACCCAGACACTGTCTCCCACCCACCCACCCAGACACTGTATCCCACCCACCCAGTCACTGTCTCCCACCCACCCAGTCACTGTCACCCAGCCACTGTCTCCCACCCAGTCACTGTCTCCCACCCAGTCACTGTCTCCCACTCACCCAGTCACTGTCTCCCACCCACTCAGTCACTGTCTCCCACCCACTCAGTCACTGTCTCCCACCCACTCAGTCACTGTCTCCCACCCACCCAGTCACTGTCTCCCACCCACCCAGTCACTGTCTCCCACCCAGTCACTGTCTCCCACCCAGTCACTGTCTCCCACCCAGTCACTGTCTCCCACCCACCCACTGTCTCCCACCCACCCACTGTCTCCCACCCACCCACCCACTGTCAGCCACCCACACACAGTCTCCCACCCACCCACCCACTGTCAGCCACCCACCCACACACAGTCTCCCACCCACCCACTGTCAGCCACCCACCCACACACAGTCTCCCACCCACCCACTGTCAGCCACCCACCCACAAACAGTCTCCCACCCACCCACTGTCTCCCACCCACCCACTGTCTAAGTCACTGTCGTCCCACCCACCCAGTCACCGTCTCCCACCCACCTAGTCACTGTCTCCCACCCACCCTGTCACTGTCTCCCACCCAGTCACTGTCTCCCACCCACCCAGTCACTGTCTCCCACCCAGTCACTGTCTCCCACCCAGTCACTGTCACCCACCCAGTCACTGTCTCCCACCCACCCAGTCACTGTCTCCCACCCACCCAGTCACTGTCTCCCACCCACCCAGTCACTGTCTCCCACCCACCCAGTCACTGTCTCCCACCCACCCAGTCACTGTCTCCCACCCACCCACCCTGTCACTGTCTCCCACCCAGTCACTGTCTCCCACCCAGTCACTGTCTCCCACCCAGTCACTGTCTCCCACCCAGTCACTGTGTCCCACCCAGTCACTGTCTCCCACCCAGTCACTGTCTCCCACCCAGTCACTGTCTCCCACCCACCCTGTCACTGTCTCCCACCCACCCTGTCACTGTCTAATGTCACTGTCTCCCACCCTGTCACTGTCTCCCACCCAGTCACTGTCTCCCACCCAGTCACTGTCTCCCACCCAGTCACTGTCACCCAGTCACTGTCTCCCACCCAGTCACTGTCTCCCACCCAGTCACTGTCTCCCACCCAGTCACTGTCTCCCACCCACGCAGCCACTGTTTCCCACCCAGTCACTGTCTCCCTCCCACCCAGTCACTGCCACCCAGTCACTGTCTCCCACCCAGTCACTGTCTCCCACCCACCCAGTCACTGTCTCCCACCCAGTCACTGTCTCCCACCCACCCAGTCACTGTCTCCCATCCAGTCACTGTCTCCCACCCAGTCACTGTCTCCCACCCAGTCACTGTCACCCAGTCACTGTCTCCCACCCACCCAGTCACTGTCTCCCACCCACCCACCATGTCACTGTCTCCCACCCACCCTGTCACTGTCTCCTACCCTGTCACTGTCTCCTACCCTGTCACTGTCTCCTACCCTGTCACTGTCTCCGACCCAGTCACCGTCTCCCACCCACCCAGTCACTGTCTCCCACCCAGTCACTGTCTCCCTCCCACCCAGTCACTGCCACCCAGTCACTGTCTCCCACCCAGTCACTGTCTCCCACCCAGTCACTGTCACCCAGTCACTTTCTCCCACCCACCCAGTCACTGTCTCCCTCCCACCCAGTCACTGCCACCCAGTCACTGCAACCCAGTCACTGTCTCCCACCCAGTCACCGTCTCCCACCCACCCAGTCACTGTCTCCAACCCAGTCACTGTCTCCCACCAAGTCACTGTCTCCCTCCCACCCAGTCACTGCCACCCAGTCACTGTCTCCCACCCAGTCACTGTCTCCCACCCACCCAGTCACTGTCTCCCACACAGCCAGTCACTGTCTCCCACCCAGTCACTGTCTCCCACCCACCCAGTCACTGTCTCCCACCCTGTCACTGTCTCCCACCCAGTCACTGTCACCCAGTCACTTTCTCCCACCCACCCAGTCACTGTCTCCCTCCCACCCAGTCATTGCCACCCAGTCACTGTCTCCCACCCACCCAGTCACTGTCTCCAACCCAGTCACTGTCTCCCACCAAGTCACTGTCTCCCTCCCACCCAGTCACTGTCTCCCACCCAGTCACTGTCTCCCACCCAGTCACTGTCTCCCACCCAGTCACTGTCTCCCACCCTGTCACTGTCTCCCACCCACCCAGTCACTGTCTCCCACCCAGCCAGTCACTGTCTCCCACCCACCCAGTCACTGTCTCCCACCCTGTCACTGTCTCCCACCCAGTCACTGTCACCCAGTCACTTTCTCCCACCCACCCAGTCACTGTCAAGTCACTTTCTCCCACCCACCCACCCAGTCACTTTCTCCCACCCACCCAGTCACTGTCTCCCACCCAGTCACCGTCTCCCACCCACCCACCCTTCCACTGTCTCTCACCCACCCACCCTTTAACTGTCTCCCACCTACCCATCCTGTCACTGTCTCCCACCTACCCACCCTGTCACTGTCTTGTGTCACTGTCTCCCACCCACCCAGTCACTGTCTCCCACCCACCCAGTCACTGTCTCCCACCCAGTCACTGTCTCCCATCCACCCACCCAGTCACTGTCTCCCACCCAGTCACTGTCTCCCACCCACCCATTCACTGTCTCCCACCCAGTCACTGTTTCCCACCCAGTCACTGTCTCCCACCCAGTCACTGTCTCCCACCCAGTCACTGTCTCCCACCCAGTCACTGTCTCCCACCCACCCAGTCACTGTCTCCCACCCACCCAGTCACTGTCGAGTCACTGTCTCCCACCCACCCAGTCACCGTCTCCAACCCACCCAGTCACCGTCTCCCACCCACCCAGTCACCGTCTCCCACCCAGTCACCGTCTCCCACCCACCCAGTCACCATCACCCACCCACCCTGTCACTGTCTCCCACCCACCCACCCTGTCACTGTCTCCCACCCACCCACCCTGTGACTGTCTCCCACCCACCCAGTCACTGTCTCCCACCCAGTCACTGTCTCCCACCCACCCAGTCACTGTCAAGTCACTGTCTCCCACCCACCCAGTCACTGTCTAAGTCACAGTCTCCCACCCACCCAGTCACTGTCTATGTCACTGTCTAAGTCACTGTCTCCCACCCAGTCACTGTCTCCCACCCACCCAGTCACTGTCTCCCACCCAGTCACTGTCACCCAACCACCCAGTCACTGTCTCCCATCCAGTCACTGTCACCCACCCAGTCACTAACCCACCCCCACCCATCCAGTCACTAAAGTCACAAGCCCACCCAGTCACTGTTACCCAGTCATGAACCCACCCAGTCATGAACCCACCCAGTCATGAACCCACCCACCAAGTCACTAACCCACCCCCACCCATCCAGTCACTAAAGTCACAAGCCCACCCAGTCACTAACCCGCCCAGTCACTAAAACCCACCCACTGTCACTAAAAGTCACTAACCAACTAACCAACCAACCCACACACCCAGTCACTAACCCACCCACACACCCAGTCACTAACCCACCCACAGTCACTAACCCACCCACACACCCACTCAGTCACTAACCCACCCACTCAGTCACCCACCCAGTCACAGTCACCCACCCAGTCACTGTCACCCACCCAGTCACCCACCTTGTCACTCACCCACCCACCCAGACAGTCTTTTGTTGAAAATATAAAAATAAACAGGTTGCATTGTAATGTTTTTTTCTGTATCACAATAAGAAAACAGTTAAGTAAAAGCTGCGCGCTAAAAGATATTTTTTCGTGGTAGGTGCGCTATGGGTTGGGGGGGGGCTGCTCCTTTCATTTGTCTTGGACCCCATGATTTCTGTTGGTGGCCCTGGCTTTAATAGCATAGTTCCTGAGGTAATAGGACTTCTCTCCCTGCTAATGCAACACCTGGAGTTCAGTAGGACCCTTCCCTCATATAATATTGCATGTACATTGGCTCATAATGCCATTTATTACAAATATATTAAGTTACTTCAATTAATAATATGGTATCTGGATGATTAGAACGGGTGTCCCATTAATTACATAGCGCCTGATGTAACTGGACTCACCTCCTTGCTAATACAAGTCCTGGACTTTTCTGATTTATAATGCGGTGTGGACGGACGTTCACAGAGGTACACACTTTGAGTCTTTATAATGTGAAATTATAATAGGCTTTATTGTGCCTTTTCCTTTTTATCAGGAAATTATCCAAACACAGGGGGGGAACAAAGCTTCCATTCACTTGGGAGTATTTCTAGTGAACTCCTATGCAATTAATTCACATCTCCGTTAGTTAAGTAATTCTCCCAACCCCAAACACATAGCATGCAATAAGCAGATATAAGCAGTCTTTTAAGAATGAAAGTCTTATCTGTTCCTTGTGGTTTGGAGGGAAAATCTTCACTGTCCCTGCTTCAGCTCCCTTGTCTCCAGGGTTGGTCAGCATACAGGTTTAGAAGTTTTCCCTGTGTCTTGAAAGTAGCTCTGCTATCTTTTTGGCAGAGCTCAAGACAAGTGTGTCTCTAAGTTCAGCTCAGGTGTCAGCTAAAGAGTTCTCACTTCCTGTTTCAAAAGACAGGCTTTCTAAGCCATCTAATCAGGCAGGTGGTGTTTTGTTAATTGACTAAGAGCAGTTAACCACCACACTGCTGGATTAGAGGCACATTATCTGAACAGGGATAGTCCCCTGTTACATACCTCCCCTGTTTGTGGGAAGCTCGGGCTTGCCACGGCCAAAGCCCATCCTTCCACTCTCATTCTAGATATCTCTGTGACTTGAATGAGAGTGGATGGAGGAAGAGAACCCTCAGTCCTGCTGGGATTGGAGCCCTTTCTCCAGTTTATTTTTGTCTCCTCCCGAAGGTGCTTGAGATCAGCACTCCTCAGTCGCTCGAGGAGGACTTTTTCCACGTAAAGTATTTTTATCTCGTGCGCGGACATGGGATTTCTGTTGCGTCGAGCACTCCTCTTTTTATAGACAAAGTGTATGGCAACAGTTGTAGGGCCGTTAGGACTAGCCCTTAGAGTTTTCTGCTCTTTAAGTGATCTTTCTGCAGTTTCTCCACACCACGGAGCCGCCAGTTCAGCTTCTTTGGAACCGAGTTGCACCTCCACCTCCTTTTCCAGAGAACATCCTATTTTTTCAGCTTCCTCAGCTAAGGACTCTTCTGGTTTTAATTCTGCACTCCTACCTCTGTTTGTTGCCTGTTGGGCAGTTGTAGGTTTGGCTAGTGCTTTCTTAGGTGGCTCAAACTTCGTAATTTTGTTTTGAAGTTGTATGGAGTCCCCAGCTCTCACTATACCCTTGTCCTCATGGGCATTAGTTACTGTGGGATACTGGTGCTTTCTCTGAGTCTGTATCAGAGTCTCCTTCATATTCTGGAGCTCTGTAATTTTTGTTGCATTGTGGCGCACTATGAACTTCTTTGCTTGGGCCACAGTTACTTGTTTCAGTTTCTGGACCTTCTTGTGCTCCCTTTTGTGCCGCGTCACCTGGGTTCTAAGCTTGGCTTTTAGCGTTGCTTTGGTGATGCTCAGGGTAGCCTTCAGTTTCTCAGACTGCTTTGCGGGGACATACTGGGTCATTAGACGTTCCTGCAGCACTTGAATTTCTTTAGCAGCCTGCAGCTTTTCTTCCTGCAGCGTTTGCTGCTTCTTTTCAACATACTGGAGGTGTGTACGCAGACCTTGCAGTTGGTTCTGCAGTCGGTGCTCTGCTTCAAACTTTTCTTTGACTTCTTCTGTCAACTGAAAATTTTCTTCTTTCAGTTTTAAGTTTTCTGTTTTTAATCTTGAATTTTCTCTTTTTTCAGTCTCTGTATTCTTCAGGGCTTCTTTGCAGTCCTCCTTACATTTACACACATCTGCTTTGAGAATGACACTCTCCTGGCGTGAGACTTCCTTCTCTAGGTTGTGGGTCTGAAGCTCCTTCTGAGAGACTTTGAGATCTGTATCAAGATTACCAATAGTTTCTATAGCAATGTCCAGCTCCTCAGTGAGACTGTGTAGTTCCTTTCTGGAAACTTCCAGGTCTGTGCGGCAGCTGTTGGTCTCATGATGTGAGGCATCAAGTGCTCTGCGGAGTGTCTGAACCTCTTTCTGAGATACGTCCACTTCTATCCGGACACTGTTGACCTCCTGTTGTGAGGCATTCAGCTCTATTCGAAGAGTGTGAACCTCTTGCTGGAAGACTGTCATCTGCTTCAGTGCCTCCTCATACTTCCGCTTTAGCATAGCCACCATTTTATCAGATTGGCTCTGCTTTTCATCCATGGTGGAAATAGTAGCCTTTGCAGTATCTAGCTCAGTCTTGAGATCGTCCAATTCTGTCCTGGCCGCAGAGTAAATTGCGAGCACAGTCTTCTGTAGCTCAGCATTATTTTTTCTCTCCCTTTCCAATTCTTCACAGAGCAGATCACAGTCATGCCTGGCAATTTTCAGGGCGTCTTCAGGGCTGGTCAAGGGATCGTCACTCACTGGTTCCCCCTCCGCTTCCCTGGCATGACTGGTTGAGGGTTCCTCACTGTTGGCACCGGACAGACACTTCTTTGGGGTACATGACTTCTGCCTTGGGCCCTCTGGATATTCGGTTAACCGTGGGACGAATTCTCCATTTTTTCTAGGCTGCAGGGCAATTCGGTCCCCCTTTTCCTCCACAGGATCTGCGGACGTGTCTGTTACTTCCACGGTAAGTGAAGAACCGCTTTTTTTTTTCTTCCTTTTTGATTTGGATAACACCGTCCCTTCAGGGATACTGGGGTCTCCATCTTCATTTGAAGTTTTAGCAGCGTCACTGGATCCACCCGGCTTTTCTTGCAACTGTAATAGCTGACGGAAATATTCGGTGATCCACTGCTCCCGCTCTGTCTCCTGTTGATCATATTCGTCATCAAAGAGAGCGGTCTTTTCTGTTTGTGCCGAGTTCAGGCACCCCCACCATTCTTGGGGTGTTTTGTGGGTGTGACTCGGTTCGGGTTCCCCGTAAGAGATGTCTTCCTCTTTATTGGACTGGAAGGGCCACTCTTCCGTGGGGTAGGGTTCATTACAGGAACGCTGCATCTTGTCCTCCATTTTTAGGCTATCCGGTGTAATTTTCTTCCTCACCTCAGGAGGCGCTATTGCAGCTGTTGCCACGGTATTTGCTAGAACCCCCAATTGTGGTAGTCCTACAGATGGGCATATTTTGCTTGTAGAGGTCGTAGCTCTCACAGGCATCTCTGTAGACTTTTCTTTCTTGGGTAAATATATATATATTTTTTTCAATATCAGCAGTACTGTGCATGCATTTTCTTTTTTCAGGTATACAAGATGTGCAGTTGCTAGGTAAAAAAAAGTCTATTTGCTATACACCATTTATTTGCTAGGTGCAATCCCTCCGCTTCAGCAACAGAATTTGGTTTTCTGCCTGAGTTCAATAATTTTCAGTCTCATCTTTGGGTATTATGGCATTCACACTTCGGGTGTCTGTTTTTCTCCCAAGATATTAGGCATACTTTTTTTACTTGCAGAAAAAAAAAACATTCTTTGCAGTGGACTCAACACTCAGCAATTGGCTTTTAAAAACCTTTTCCTTTCTAGGGCAATTTTACACTCAGCATTTGTTTGCTAAAAATTCCCTTGCTTCAGCACAGTCTTGTATCAATTTTCACACTTTTCTGCATATACTCCATTCAGAGCTGGTAGCCCTATGCGGTGTGGCAACCTTTATTTGCAAAATCAGTACCACGCGTGGGTCACCATCTGTCTTCACTGTTCAGCGAAACTTTTGAAAACAACAAACACCTATCCCTTTTTAAGGGCTGACTCACTTCTTGAACCATGACTATGGCTAGAAGGCAAAATCCCTATTTCAATGACCGTATTACACTTTGTGATAGGTAATTAAAGGGTTACCTGCTTCAGCAGTCTCTTGGGATTGGGGAAAAAGAGTCCATCTGTGGTTTTTGTAAGTTTCAGTGCAGTGTAAGTTTCAGTGGTGTGTCCCTTTAACTCTGATCTCTGCTGCATGAGAGGTTTTTTTTTTTTTTTTCCCAAGTTGTTTAGACTGTTTGTAGGCAAAAAGCATAACAAAAAATTTCACATAAAAACTCCGGTCCTTTTTAACTACAAAAACACCTCTTGTCCCACCTCGGACACCATATGTGGACGGACGTTCACAGAGGTACACACTTTGAGTCTTTATAATGTGAAATTATAATAGGCTTTATTGTGCCTTTTCCTTTTTATCAGGAAATTATCCAAACACAGGGGGGGAACAAAGCTTCCATTCACTTGGGAGTATTTCTAGTGAACTCCTATGCAATTAATTCACATCTCCGTTAGTTAAGCAATTCTCTCAACCCCAAACACATAGCATGCAATAAGCAGTCTTTTAAGAATGAAAGTCTTATCTGTTCCTTGTGGTTTGGAGGGAAAATCTTCACTGTCCCTGCTTCAGCTCCCTTGTCTCCAGGGTTGGTCAGCATACAGGTTTAAAAGTTCTCCCTGTGTCTTGAAAGCAGCTCTGCTATCTTTTTGGCAGAGCTCAAGACAAGTGTGTCTCTAAGTTCAGCTCAGGTGTCAGCTAAAGAGTTCTCACTTCCTGTTTCAAAAGACAGGCTTTCTAAGCCATCTAATCAGGCAGGTGGTGTTTTGTTAATTGACTAAGAGCAGTTAACCACCACACTGCTGGATTAGCGGCACATTATTTGAACAGGGATAGTCCCCTGTTACATGCGGTCTTTGCATAGGCTGGTACCTCATCAATGACAAATATATTGAACTCTTTTCTTATAATGATATGGTGACTGGATGTTTAACTGTTTCTGTCTCATTAATAACACAGTGCCTGATGCTATAAGACCCCTCTCCCTGCAGGTGCAGTACCTGGAGTTAAACAGTATATAATGCATCTTCTATCTAATCTCCCATATAATATGATGTCTGGAGAGACGCATGCTGCATTAATAAAAAAAAAAATATATATATATGTAATTTGTTTGTTTTTAAAACCATAATATAGTATTCTATCTGGCTCTTAAAAGGCCTGTATCCCGTTAATAGCATATTGTGTGTCTGGTGTTATAGGACCAGCCTCCTAATACATTTTTTGGGGGTTGTGTAGGACTAACCCAAGGGTGGCCAACTCCTGTCCTCAAGGGCCACCAACATGGGAGGTTTTCAGGATGTCCCTGCTTCAGCACAGGTGGTGCAGTTAATGACTGAGCTACTCATTGAGCCACCTGTGCTGAAGCAGGGACATCCTGAAATCTTGACCTGTTGGTGACCCTTGAGGACCGGAGTTGACCCTCCCTGGACTAACCTATTATCTAATACAGTGTATGGATCAGCTACTTCTGTTTGACTAACGAAGGTTTCATAATTACTTTGCAAACAAGACAGGACAAAGCGAATACATTTCTGTCACTTTGACGGCTGACAAACCGTGTAATCACCCAAAGACATTAGATAAAACCCAAAACTTTTGTTTACCTTAAAAAAAAACATTCTAATACTTGTTTAATTGTTTTTAATGGTGCCAATTCCCTGCATTTAACCTGCTGAGCGTGTAACTGTCCTCCCTGCACCTTCACCCTTGAGAATGACACGTTAAATGTCTGAGGAACAAACAAATTATTCTTCCAATCATCGTGCGAGGTGGCTGTGTAATGCTAATCATATCTCGCAATTGTTGTTTCACTGTTTTGTATCCCCCGGAGCGAAACCTCAATATTTTCAGCTCCGGTGAACCCCTGCTTCCCGAGAGCCACCAACAGGTCAGGTTTTCAGGATGTCCTTGCTTCAGCACAGATGGCACCGTCAATGACTGCACCACCTCTGCTGAAGCAGGAATATCCTGAAACCCTGACCTGTTGGTGGACCTTGAGGACTGGAGTTTGCCACCCCTGGTATAGACAGTGACAGACACAGTAGCTTACAAACTCCTCCCCCCTCCACGGCTGCTCCAGTTCCCCTGGCAGGACGGGGGCGCTCCCATCAGCTCTTTGCTTCTCCTGCATGTCCTGTTATTGGGCTAAGCGGCTCAGTGTTGGCTGACCTGTCAGTCACCCACGTAACCGGCAATAGCACTTCTAGTCATGCTTTGTGCGCACTGTTACCGCCCGTGACAGTGACTGCAGGCCAGTTAGCAGTGCCCGCAGCACAGGCGCCAGGGCTGGAATTCAAGGTGCCCATGGACAACCAGGCACCCGGGATTTTTCTATCCCCGATTTAGGGTGTTCAGAAAGAGCACACAGCGCATGGAGTTTGTCTTCCCAAATCATGGAAGAACAACGGCACTAGAAGCTCAACTTCGGACATAAATATACAAGAAGTCCAGAGAATGTGATGTACATGTTAGACGCAGCGGTATCACATTCTGAGACTGTCACATTTCTCCCTTTGTGTGAAAATAATTGCACCAGATAAAGAAAGAAAAAACCTTGTCTCATTTCTACTTGCAGTCTCCTTAAAGTTATCACATTACTGGCTTCCCAACAGCTAAGTGGTAAATGTTCATTCCTAGTAAGCTCCAACGTATAACACAACTTCCACATCATGTGCCACCCTGTACGAGATCCAGCTTTCTTCATGAGGACACTTTTAGAAGTCCATGCAATTCTGTAACTGGAAAGAAGGATGATCAGGTGCGGGGGACTGTGCCCTAAAGATCTGTGGGGGGATCCTGCAGTCCCAATTTGTCAGTACAGGTTGTCTGAGGAGAGATAATTAAGACCACTTCCTCTTTTGACATCTCTCCCTTAGATGCTTTTCTTTGTACTCTGCGAGAGAGAGATTGTGAGATTGTGTCAAACAAAACTGTGCACAGAAATATATAGACTGAGATCAATAGACAGTATGGATTCATCAGTTCTGTTCTCCTGCCCACAGTGCAAAACAGAGACCCAAATACACTACAGGGTACACAGTGAAACAAACATTAGGGATGTATGTTGCCCTTCTACTGTAGAATGACAGGATGAAACAGACTTAAGGTCTACTAAGTCTCTCTTACAGAAGGGACATATGGCCCCGCAGGCTAACACATCGGTCACTTCCAGCTCCACATGAGAATCTCATTACCTGGCCACCACATCCTCCACACTCTCAGGCAGGGGGTAGTTGTGGGTCTCGGGGAGGAGCAGAGTGACGCTTCCAGCCAGTATAGCTGTGGCTCCAAAACAGACAGGCGGCAGGAAGGGAGAGAACTCTCTAAGTATCAACACTAAGGGAGCCACCATAGCACCGATCCGAGCGTTCATGTACACGAAGCCCAGCCCCGTCTGTCTATAGGAGGAACAAAGAGAGTAACATGCCATATAACTTATCCTAACGGTACCAGCCTCTATGCTCCCGTGTTTATGTACACACCTGATCACAGTGGGGAAGAGTTCCTCTGTGTAGATGAAGATACAGGTGAATGCTGCAGCTAGACATCCTTTGCCAACAGTAGCAAGTGCTATACGCCAGGTATTCATGTCTGGTGAAAAGGGAGAGCTGTTCTATGTTAATTTAAGAATACGAAAGAATCAATGATACTTGAAATGCTGATATGTATTAATGAGCAAAAGTGAAGAACATGAATTGACAATGTGCAAAAAAAACACAAATCACATAAAATGAACAGGAGGGGAGGGATGGTGAGGGAAGGGGGAAATGTGACATCACAAAGTGAGGGATATGGTAAATAACTCATATGGGAAGGATATGGTGAGGGATATGGTAAATCAATTAATTTAATACTGCTTGCATCCTCTTGGACACTTTTTTTTTGCATTTGTTTTAACACTGGGAGGATTTTGCTGTGAGGGAGTCGGGAAGTACCGTAGTCCCACTTTGTGGTGACTATGGGAATGGGCCTGTAGAAGTCGTATGTGACCCCAAAACGTTGGCCCCTGCGTCTCACCGCACACCACTTCCTTCCCTGTTAGGGATTTCTTTACCATATCCCTCACTTTTTAGTGATGTCACATTTCCCCCTTCCCTCACCATCCCTCCCCCTCCTGTTCATTTTATGTGATTTGCGGGGTTTTTGCACATTGTCAATTCATGTTCTTCACTTTTGCTCATTAATACATATCAGCATTACAAGTATCATTCATTCTTTGGTATTCATTTGGCGTGCGGGGAACAGTTTTTGTGTCCTATTTGTCCTTAGGAGAGATTAGGGGTCTCTACATTGTTCCCCAGCACCAACCACGTACTTATATCCCTAATATATTTAATACATTAGGTAGTGCGGCCTATACAACATACAGTACTCACTGTTAATTTAACTTGCACATCATCTTCCTGATTGATATGTTAGTAGAATTAATAGATAGTTTGTGAGGCTGTAAAACTGGAGCTGAGAGCGTGGGAGGTTGCAGTGAGGCTACGGAGCTCGGGGAGGGATGCAGTGAGGCGGCGAAGCTCGGGGGGGGGGGGGGTGAATGCAGTGAGGCTGCCGAGCTCGGGGGGGATCCAGTGAGGCTGCTGAGTTTGGGGGGGATTCAGTGAGGCTGCAGAGCTCGGGGAGAGGCAATGAGGCTGCAGAGCTTGGGGGGGGGGGGAGGGTGAATGCAGTGAGGCTGCTGAGTTTGGGGGGATTCAGTGAGGCTGCCGAGCTCGGGGGAATGCAGTGAGGTTGCAGAGCTTGGGGGGGGGGGGGGATGCAGTGAGGCTGCTGAACTCTGTGTCAATAAGTAAGGAGGAGCCTGCAACTCACCTTTAGATATAAACATATTTGTTAGAATTAGCAGCCCAGCTAAGATCAGGGACACAGACTGGGTTACCCGACGCCCGATGTAGCTCATACTCAGTCCCGTTATTAACCTTGCTGGGATGTCCATTGCACCAAACAGAACCTGTACCAGAAAAACACTGACTCCAAAGTTGTCCAGATCCAAAGCCACACCGTAAAACCCAAAACCAGTGCCAAACCTGCGGGAGAGGAAGGTTTGCAAAACTTGGGAATATAAAGCTGTAATAAACAAAGTGATCACACAGAACTCTACATTCTTCCTACTTACCACTTAGATTGTAAGCTCTTCGGGGCAGGGACTCCTTTTTCCTAATATTACTTTTATGTCTCAAGCGCTTATTCCCATTGTGTGTTCTATTATTATGTCACGTGTATTACTGCTGTGACACGCTATGTACATAGATGGTGCAATATATATAATAATACTAGCTGAGAGCCCCGGCGTTGCCCGGGATGTTTGTGGTGTGGGTGTGGCATTTGGGTGAGGAGTGGTCAACGCGACCCATGTGCGGTGGTAGTGCTGCTGTGGCTGTACTGATGGTGATTGTATCGGTGTGCTGATTTGGGAGGGTTTGGTGCTGATGTGGGGGTGCGGATGTGGGTGTGCCAAGGACGGGAGGAGGGGGGGGGAGAGCGGACGGGAGGAGGGGGGGGGAGAGCGGACGGGAGGAGGGGGGGGGAGAGCGGACGGGAGGGGGGGAGAGTGCGGACGGGAGGAGGAGGGGGGGAGGAGGGGGCGAACAGTGTACAGGAGGGGGGTGGGTTGGTTAAAATTTCCGGGTCTCTCCTCTCCACTCCCCCTGTATGTTTCTCTGCTCCCCCCCTCTCTCTCCCCTCCTGCCCCCCCATGTGACAGAGACACACACACACAGTGAGAGACACACACACAGTGAGAGACACACACACAGTGTCACACACACAGTGAGAGACACACACAGTGAGAGACACACACACAGTGAGAGACACACACAGTGTCACACACACACAGTGAGAGACACACACAGTTTCACACACACACACACACACAGTGAGACACACACACACACACACAGTGACACACACACACAGTGACACACACACACACACACACGTCACCTCTCCTTCGGGGCGCCGCCAGCTTAGGTGCCGCGTGTCCCCCCACCGGGGAGGGAGGTGAGTGCGGGAGGGAGTGGAGCGGGAGGGAGGTGAGTGCGGGAGTGGAGCGGGAGGGAGGTGAGTGCGGGAGGGAGTGGAGCGGGAGGGAGTGGAGCAGCTTCCGGGCGCCTCTTAGGTGCTGCGTGTGCCCCCGCCGGGGAGGGATGTGAGTGCGGGAGGGAGTGGAGCGGCTTCCTGGCGCCTCTTAGGTGCCGCGTGTGCCAACCCCCACCAGGGAGGGAGTGGAGCGGGAGGGAATGGAGTGGGAGGTGAGTGGAGCAGAGGGAATGGAGTGGGAGGTGAGTGGAGCAGGAGGTGAGTGGAGCGGCTTCTGGGCGCCTCCCCCCACCGGGGAGGGAGTGGAGCGGGAGGGAATGGAGTGGGAGGTGAGTGGAGCGGGAGGGAGTGGAGCGGCTTCCGGGCGCCGCCGGGGAGGGAGTGGAGCGGGAGGGAATGGAGTGGGAGGGAGGTGAGTGTGATGGGGGGGGGAGAGGACAGAGAGGTGTGTGTGTGTGTGCTTTTTTTTTTTTTTTGTGGACCTTTGGCCCGTCACTCCGCCTCAGGCCAATGCGAGGTGTGGGGGGCGGGCCAAGGGGGTGGTGTGAGTGTGTGAGGCCAATGAGAGGTGTGCGGGGGCGGGCGGCCCAAGGGACCAATGAGATTGCCGCTAGGGACACCGGACATCCAGGCAGGCAAACATACAGTGCTTTCACTAATATAGTATAAGATACATACAGACGGGCCCCGGTAATGCGGCGAATTCCGTTACATGGTCCCACAGCAATGCGAAAATCGCCGGAATGCGGAACCGGCAATTTTCGGCATCTGCGCCTTCGCAGACCGGCTATTTCCCCTTCTGCGCAAAGACAACCTCCGTTCTGTGCATGCACGACCACCGTTCTGCGCATGCGTGACCTCTGCTCCCCCTGTTCTGCGCATGCGCGACCTGGGCAGCCCCCGTTCTGCGCATGTGCAGATATGGCAGCTCCCCTCCCGCTACCGCTGTATGAGCAGAACGCCGTAAAGCGGGCTGACAAAAAGTGGGGCACTACTGTACAGTGTCACAGTCACTGCATGATACCCTTAGGGATATACAGGTGTAATACACACACTGACCACTGGGTGTCACTGAATCTATATTTTTGAAACCGTTGTATGTCCCTGTGTCTAGGGGCAATCTGATTGGTCTGTCACTCAGCCTCTGACCAATCAGATTGCTCCGTGGCCGCCCCCTCTAATTGGCTTGCTTCTGTGGCCTCGACCGGCCCTCCTCCTCGCACCGCCGCCCGGCCACTCTCTTCTTCTCCCTCTCCCTCCTCTTCTGTCTCCCGCTCAGTCCCCCTGCCCCCGGGTATCACCCCCACCGGGTATTGCCCCCCCTGCCCCCGGGTGTCACTCCCCCCCACTGCCCCCTGTGTCGGTCCCCCCTCCCTTTCCCTGGTGCCCCCCTGTCACCTGCGTGTTGCACGTGTCCTCCGAGCCGTCCAGCGGCCTGGCGGTGCGCGCACGCTGCGGCTGCTCCCGCTCCTTGGGCGGGTAACTGTCCTCCCGACGCCGGCTCACGCATGCTCCGGGGCGCCATGCGCCCGGTGGACTGCGCTGCATGCTCTGCCCCCCACGCCCCGGAACGCAGCTGCTCCCGCTTCTCGGGCAGCTCACCATCCTCCCGACGCCGGCTCGCACACGCTCCGGGTCACACGGTGGCCTGCGCCGCCCCACACGCCCGGGACCGACCGGGCGGAGTGCCCGGATTCGAGAGAGGCGCCTTCTGGACCGGTGGGAGCTTGGAGAATGGACGGAGGGGGCTGGTGTCCCCCGGTGGGGGGGCGAGGATGCGGCATCCACACTGCAGTTATTTTTGGTGCCCGAGGACGTGTCTCAGTGTGTGTGTGTGTGTGTGTGTGTGTGCGTGTCTCACAGTGTGTGTGTATGTGTGTTACTGTATGTATGTGTGTCACTGTATGTGTGTGTGTCACTGTGTGTGTGTGTGTCACTGTGTGTGTGTGTGTCACTATGTGTGTGTGTCACTGTGAGTGTGTGTGTCACTGTGTGTGTGTGTGTGTGTGTGTGTGTGTCCCTGTGTGTATGTGTGTGTCTGTCACTGTTTGTGTCACTGTGTGTGTGTGTCACAGTATGTGTGTGTGTGTGTGTGTGTGTGTCACAGTATGTGTGTGTGTGTCACAGTATGTGTGTGTGTGTCACAGTAGGTGTGTGTCCCAGTATGTGTGTCACAGTATGTGTGTGTGTCACAGTATGTGTGTGTGTCACTGTCTCACTGTGTGTGTGTGTTTGTGTGTCTCAGTGTGTGTGTGTGTGTGTGTGTGTGTGTGTGTGTGTGTGTGTGTGTGTGTGTGTGTGTGTGTGTGTGTGTGTGTGTGTGTGTGTGTGTGTGTGTGTGTGTGCGTGTCTCACTGTGTGTGTGTGCGTCACACTGTGTGTGTGTGTGCGTGTGTCTCACTGTGTGTGTGTGCGTGTCTCACTGTGTGTGTGCGTGTGTGTCTCGCTGTGTGTGTGCGTGTGTGTCTCACTGTGTACTGCACAGGGGGGGGGAACAGAGCTGCTCGGGGGGGAACGGTGAACGGAGCGGCGCGGGCGGGGGGCCCCGGCCGGAGCTGTGTAGGGGGACACACACGCCCGGAGCTGCGCAGGGGGGGGGGGTGAGGAATGGCCAGCACTGCACAGGGGGAGGGGAGGACTGGAGCTGCGCAGGGGGGGGGAGGAATGTGGCCGGCGCTGCGCAGGGGGGGGAGGCAGAGAGGGACGTGGAGAGAGGAGGGAGCAGGAGGTTTTGGTCCCGGGCAGCGCCGGGTCTCTCAGCTAGTGATATCTAAAGAAAATATACAGTTGTAGTGTGATGTGTGTTCTTTGGACCCCAGTGAGGAAGAAAGAGCTTCTCTTACCATACCAGCAGGAGGCAAAGAGTCCGCCTGCGCATCTGAGGCGTGCGGAACAGATCCAACGGCGTGTACGTGGATTTCACATTTGCTTTCTCATACTTCATGTGAGAGTTCATCACCTACCCAGGGAGATACCCCACAGGGGCAATTATCATGTGAGCCCAGCACCTTCTCAGGGAGCACCCCATGAGGGCAATTATCATGTGATAGCCCAGCACCTACCCAGAGAGAACCCCACAGTGGTAATTATCATGTGAGAGCCCAGCACCTACCCAGAGAGAAACCCCACAGGGCAATTATCATGTGAGAGCGCAGCACCTACCCAGAGAGAAACCCCACAGGGCAATTTTCATGTGAGAGCGCAGCACCTACCCAGAGAGAACCCCACAGGGTAATTATGACAGCCCAGAATCTACCCAGAGAGATACCCCAAAGGGTCAATTATCGTGTGACAGCCCAGCACCTACCAAGGGAGATATTCACAGGGGCAATTGTGACGGTGAGGGGCTACCCAGGCCAGTAAATAAAGGTATTAAGCCTGGCTGGGTGCCCCTGAACCATATTGGGGAATTATAGAGTGCCAGCTCTGTAACACAGTAATAGCAGTAACACTGTAATTGTAGTAAAAATGTCTGTGTGTGTCCCAACAGGTATAAGGTGACGATAATACTATCATAGTTTAAATGTATGAGTTGCTGTACCCAGGTTTCCCTGTAAACTGCGCAAAGAAAAAATGGTTTTAAAAACCAGCAGCACAGCGCACAGCGTTTAGCTAAATTCGGCTACGAAGGTCCTCGAGCGCTGAGATTTGCTGTGAGCCCTGCTGGGGTAAAATCATTAAAAAGGTTATGTTGCAAATTTTATAGAGTTATATAAAAATTGATTCATGAAAGCCCCTATTTTAATTGTGCCCCTATTATAGACGTGAGGGGGTTTTCATTCCGACAGCCGGAACAGGGGAAACACTTAATTCACAAGTACCATACTTTAGAAATGCATAGCAGGGAATTCCTGTGAGTAAGCCATGCATAATTTAGCCCCAGATTTGCAAGACATCCCTCTGGCATGGTTCCAGGATGTTTGAAAAATCCGTGGTTAAAAAGGTTCCGACATCTTAAGGTGTTAAGGGGGAGGGGTAAATGCAAGTAACTCCATCCTAGCAGATGTCCAGGTGTCCGGGCGAAGTAGACAAGATGTCGCCAGGAAAGGGGGCTTGGTTTGGTATGCGAAGGTGTGAGGTTCGGATATGCCCTTAGCATACTAAGAAGCCCTCTGCCAGGTGCTGGGAAGTACTGGCAACCTGGGGATAGGTGGGCATATTTAGTTCCCACGCAGCGATTGGCTGCAGAGCGTAAAGATAGGGGTTTTGACTGTTTAAAAATTCCTGCAGCCGATCGGGAGTTTGTTCCATCTGAGTTCCATCATGTAACAAGTCATCATGTGGTACAAAATTGTACCATCGTAACTAAGAATTGTATCCAGCTTCTAAAGTTCGTAAGAACTAAGGACTTCCAAACCAATTCTACGGCGGTAGAACGAAGCAATCAGTTCCGGCGGATAAATAGGGTTTGCGAGCGGCGCCCCTAGCCAAAGACTGTTTTGCGGCTCTGTTTGTGCACAATCCCCACCCCCAACAATGACATCACGTATTTAACAGGGAGTATGCACAGATGCTTATTAACTCTTTGACAAAGGGACTTGTTCCCGAAACGCGTCAGAGTTACCCTGTACCCCTCACTTGTCATGGAATAAACAATTTTTAACCCTTTTTTCTGGTTTGTGGCCCCACTCCTTGCTACTGCTGTGCTCCGTTTTGGACCCTCTGGGACACCCATTCAACCTACCTTGCTGGCGTGAGGCACGCATCACCCAGGGACAAGCTGCTGTATTGTGAGTACTTGCCTGTTTACTCCATATTGTCATGTTAGTTGTGCAGGCTGTTTTATGGGGAGGGTAGGCAAGACCATTTTGGTATATATATAGGTCTGTCACCACCCCACAGACACCTATGCATTGTTTTACTGACTGGAGTCTAGATATACAGGTTTCAAGAAAGTCTCACATAGCTTTGATTATAGCTGATCCCCAATGGGTGATTTACAAGTGAATATTATTACACTGATGCTATGGTATAATTGAGCCCTGATTCTGGGACTGGTTCCCTCAAACCCTACCTGTAAATAAATTACAATTTATTTTATCTCTTGCTTAGCTCAATCAAAGGATCCGGGTAATTTGGTGTTAAAAGTGCTGTCCTCCCGTGACAGCAATTATCATGTGAGAGCCCAGCACCTACCCAGAGAGATACCCACAGGGGCAATTATCATTGGATAGCCCAGCACCTACCCAGAGAGAACCCCTGCCACTTGGGCAATTCTTTAGGATGGAGGGAGAAAATGGACAGAATGTGAGAGATGGAAAACAACGACTTTTTATTCCTCTTCTCTTGAGGAACGACATCAGCACACAATGAATAAAAGTCAGGAAGATGCAGGAACACTCGTGCTAACAGCGCACGCTCATAAGTAACACGTAACACGGGCTCCTCACCTCCTCAGTCAGGTTCTTCGCCACCTCTCTCATCCCATTGATTGCAGCCACCCTCTTCAGGTTTCTCAGAGCCTGACGGGAGCGGCCTCTCATTATCATCCAGCGCGCCGACTCTGGGATAAACCTTCCAGAGAGAGCGCAGGGGAGGCATGGATACATAACTCAACCTCTCACCCCCTAATACAGACATCAGGGACACGTACCTCTCACCTCCTCCTAATACAGAGACATCAGGGACACATACCTCTCGCCTCCTAATGCACAGACATTATGGGGACATACCTGTCACCTCCTATTACACATAAATTAAGGACATACCTCTTAATACAGACACCAGGGACATGTAAATCTCACCTGCTAATACACAGACAGCAGGGACATATATCTCTCCCTCCTAATACAGAGACAGGGACACGTACCCCTCAACTCCTCCTAATAAGCAGGCATCAGGGACACATACCTCTTATCTCCTATTACACAGACATTAAGGACACATACCTCTCACCTCCTCCTATTACACAGACATTAAGGACACATACGTCTCACCTCCTATTACACAGACATTAAGGACACACACCTCTCACCTCCTAATATAAAGACCTTAATAACACATACCTCTCACCTCCTATTACACAGACATCGGGGTCACATACTTCTCACCTCCTCCTATTACACAGAGATTAAGGACACATACCTCTGACCTCTTCTTATTACACAGACATCAGGGACGTGTAGTATAAACTGGAAAAACCTCGATATGTCCCCCCATATTTCTCGTTCCCTCCTCCTTACCATAAGTAGAGTAGGAAGAGGAAGAAGGGGGCAGAGACTGCGAACTGCAGCCAGCGCCAGTCCCGGGTGATGTATGCCAGCCCTGCTAACAGCATCTGCCCGCAGGTATAACTGTAAGAAAACAGTACGGCAAATAGAGTCCGTCCATTGGGAGGGGTCCACTCCAAGTCTGCATGTGAAGAATATAAATGTGAGACTCATTCACATGTGCATATTGCATACATTACGCACTTACAGACAGCCATGATAGGTGGGGACAGTCTACCCAACATTTTGGGAGTCACCTTATTCTGGGATACTTGAGTCTGTGACCCCCTAGGTGGGAGGGGTTCCCCTGGTACTCTGCTTGACCCCCATTAAAGACTTGCTGCATGCACATATATGGAGGGTGGCATGGATGCTGCTAGGATCCAGCGCAAAGATGCAGAATCTGGCACCTCTAGGACTGGACAAGGATACAGAGCCCGGGAGATGTACAAATGCATAACTGGTGGGGGGCGGGGGGATTAGTGGATTAGTATATAGACGTTCCCAAGCACTATATAAATTGAGATTTTCAGGCGTCAATTTTACGCCAGAAATGCAATTTGTGACACTTATGACATTGGCCCTGTGGGCTGCCACTTGCTTCACTGCTTTGCAGGAAGATCTGCTTCCCAAAGTGCACCGTCTGAGTTATAACTTCCTGATTTGCCATGTGATAAGGGCTTAAAAACAAAGTGAACTCGGAGCAAACCTGCTATAAAACCCCTAGGAGCTGAGATCGGACCCCGGGATACAGAGAGTGACGCCTCTAGTGTAAGATGCAGTACGTACTCAGAGACATGCTGTTCAAAACAATGCCAGACGAGGCCATCCCACACAGACATCGGAAGAAGCAGTAACTAGCAAAGCCCGGGAAGAAGGCCGCACAAGTGCCAGACACAGCCATCAACACATTGCTGCTAATCATCAGAGACCGTCTACCGAACCTGTGCAGACAAAATGGCGTTAGGTGACAGGATCTTCATCTATAGCGACACATCCTAAGGCTAAGTCCTCGCTAGCGCTGATCGGGCTGAGCAGGCGGCGCTTGCGGAAGAGACTTACATATATAGTGTGACAAACGGCTTACTCCGGGGCTCCGCCGTCTGTCCGGGACTGTTAGAACACGGTCTTTTAGGGTAGGTTAAATGACGAGGCATCACGTGCTGTTCCTTTAAACAGGCTATGCCTGGTTTATTCAGTCCCAGGCACTGAGACTGCCACAGTGCATACAACAGAAACACAAGCAAAACAAAAACCTGCTCACCTGAGCAATAACTTAACTTAGATTTTCCCTGACTCAGGGTTGAAGTGGCTTTTTCCACTTCCAACAACAAAATAAGGAACTTTGCAGTTTTAGAAAAAAAAAGCAGAAGGATTTAACCTGTTTGGGGAGAGGCTTTCCCCCTCTCTGCTTCCAGCAGACATCCTGCCTCCAGGCTCTTGGGGGAGAGGGCAGAGGAACCAGGAAATTAGTCTTAAATAACTGATTTCTAATTAGCAGGACAGGTGACAGAAATCTGACAGCAGACAAACTCTGGTTTGGATCCCTTATCCCTCAGTTCCAGCACTTGCCAAACTGTGGGATGGAGTGCATGTATTATGAGGCTGCACTTCCAACCTAAACAGGATAGAAACTGTTCAGTATCCTGGGAGCCCTGTATATGGAATTTATTACCATCCCCTGGTTTCTGTCACATATCCTCCCCCCCAGCTCAGACCCCGAGGGATGAGCGACCATGGATATTAGGGCGTGCATCCTTGACAACCCGTCAGCATTGCCATGTTTGTGCCCTGACCTGGGTTGTAGGCTTAGGAACCACCTGGTCACTCTAGCATTCTTCTCTCTGTTTTGACACATCCAGGTGAAGGGTGCATGATCTGTGACCAACCGGAATTTTCTCCGCAACAGATAGTATTTGAGCGTCTCTACAGCCCACTTTATTGCGAGACACTCTTTCTCGACTATGGAGTAATTTTTCTCCTGGGGATTTAGTTTCCTACTTAAATAAAGGATGGGGTGCTCCTCATCTTGAGACTCCTGGGAAAGTACAGCCCCCAGCCCTACCTCAGATGCGTGGGTTTGGACTAAAAACTCTTTGGAGAAGTCAGGTGTGACCAACACTGGTTGGGCACAGAGAGCTTCTTTCAGGCTTCTAAAGGCCTGTTCGGTTTCGGGGGACCACTTTACCATTAGCGGCCCTCTTGCTTTTGTGAGGTCGGTTAGTGGGGTTGCCTTACTTGCAAAATTGGGAATAAACCTTCTATAGTAACCAATTAATCCCAAAAAGGTCCTTACTTGTTTTTTTGTAACTGGCCTTGGCCAATTTTGTATTGCCTCTACTTTGAGTGTTTGGGGTTTGAGTAAACCTCTGCCAATAGAATACCCCAGATACTTGGCCTCCTCTAGACCAATAGTGCATTTAGCGGGGTTAGCAGTTAGTCCAGCAGACCGAACTGCGTCAAGCACAGCTTGGACCTTTGGAAGGTGGGATTGCCAATCTTCACTATGGATTACCACATCATCCAGGTAGGCGGCAGCATACCGAGTATGTGGTTTTAAAATTTTATCCATAATTCTTTGGAATGTGGCGGGAGCTCCATGTAAGCCAAAAGGCAGCACCCTATACTGAAAGAGGCCGCCTGGGGTTGAGAAGGCTGTCTTTTCTTTTGCCCTTTCTGTGAGGGGAACCTGCCAGTACCCTTTTGTTAGGTCTAGGGTCGTGAGATATCGGGCTTTGCCCAGTCTCTCTAGCAGTTCATCAACCCTGGGCATAGGATAAGTATCAAATTTTGACACAGCGTTTAGTTTACGGTAGTCATTGCAAAACCTTGTTGTACCGTCTGGCTTTGGGACTAAAACTATAGGGCTGTTCCACCCAATTTGGGATTTCTCAATTACGCCTAGTTTTAGCTTTTTTTTAACCTCTAAACTTATAGCCTCTCTTTTGGCCTCTGGGATTCGGTACGGTTTAAGGTAAACTCGGACCCCCGGTTCAGAGACTAGGTCATGTTCAATTACGCTAGTTCTACCTGGCTGTGTAGAGAAGACTTCTTTGTTTCTTCTCACTAAATTCTGGACCTCTCGTTTCTGATGAACGGACAGGGTTTCAGCTATGCTAACCTCTGGGTCAGTTTCTTGATTCTCTGACGGACCTGGGGGTACTAGGGTTAACAAGACCTCTCTATCTTTCCAGGGCTTAAGTAGGTTTATATGGTAAATTTGCTCAGGTTTCCTCCTACCTGGCTGTCTCACCTTATCATTTACTTCTCCCACTCTTTCCAAGACCTCATATGGCCCATGCCACTTAGCAAGGAATTTACTCTCTACGGTGGGAACCAGAACTAGTACCCTATCGCCTGGGAAAAAAATTCTGACCCTAGCACCCTTATTATACGTATTCCTCTGTGCCTCTTGAGCATTTTCCATGTGTTCCCTCACTATAGGTAGGACTGCAGCTATGCGGTCATGCATCTGGGCAACATGCTCTATTACACTTCTGTAAGGGGTAACCTCGTGTTCCCAAGTCTCTTTGGCTATATCCAGTAAGCCCCTTGGGTGTCGGCCATACAATAGTTCAAACAGGGAGAAGCCTGTGGATGATTGGGGAACTTCTCTAATGGCAAATAACAGGTATGGTAACAAACAATCCCAGTTTTTCCCATCCTTATCGACCGCCCGGCGTAACATGCTCTTTAAGGTTTTATTGAACCGTTCCACTAAACCATCTGTTTGTGGATGTTAGATTGAGGTTCTGAGATGCTTGATTTTTAGGAGCTTACATAACTCTTTTGTTACTTGGGACATAAATGGTGTTCCCTGGTCAGTTAAGATCTCTTTAGGAATTCCGACCCGGGTAAACAGAACTATTAACTCTTTTGCTATGTTTTTAACAGAGGTGCTACGTAGGGGAACTGCCTCCGGATATCGGGTGGCATAGTCTAATATTACCAATATATGCTGATGTCCCCTAGCAGACTTTATTAGGGGTCCTACTAGATCCATAGCAATCCGGTCAAATGGTACATCTATTATGGGAAGGGGTACCAATGGGCTACGATACGCTTTGAACGGGCGGTGATCTGACGTTCTGGGCATGAGGAGCAATAATTTGTCATTTCTGCCAGAACCCCAGGCCAATAGAAGCTTCGGAGAACCTTTTCTTTTGTCTTTTCCACCCCTAGGTGTCCCCCCAATGGATGACTATGTGCGAGGTGTAATACTACATTACGGAATGTCCGTGGTACCAACAATTGTTTAGTTATAATTGATTTCCTTTTATCAACCCGATATACTAGGTCATTCTCTACCTCGAAGTAGGGGTAGGCAAGTGACCTATCTAGTTGGCCAGGAGTACTATTCTGGTCCCGTACATTCCCCTTTGCTTCCGCTAATGTGGGGTCTTCCCACTGGGCCTTCCTAAAACTTCCAGGACTGACCTCTAGGTCAGCGAAGGTCTTTTCCTGTTCTGGGGTGGTAAGTGCCTGTTCAACATCTTGATTCGGGGTATTCCCTACCAAGGTAGCCATGGGGAAGGGAATTTTACAGCACTCATCCTCTTTCCCCTTCTTATTTGGGCCCTCGTCAACCTCTATTTCTGAAAAAGGGAAAGGATTTGTTTCTTCTGTTACTTCATTATGGTCCGCTATTGAACTCTGGGCGCTATTCTGAGAGGAGGACCATATTTTTAGAAAATGGGGAAAGTTGGTCCCTATTAACACATCATGTGCCAGTTTGGGTACTATACCCACTTTGAAATCTAAAGAACCAAACTCTGTTTCAATAAGAACATCAACAGTGGAATATTCGTGATTATCCCCATGTATACAACAAATTGCCACTCTTTGTGAACTGTTTACCTGGTTTTTCTCAATGGGCAACAGGTATTCGGACACTAGTGTGACCATACTCCCAGAGTCAAGAAGTGCCCGAACCCTCTTACCATTTACCTTTACAAATGCCCACATATGGTTATTCAAGGGGTCCTCTGGGCTAGGGCCCATACATTGGGACCACAGCGAATAAGGTTCAACGCTATTGCATTGCATTGGTTCAGCATTTAGTGGGCAGACTTTCGCGGTGTGGCCCCTCTCATAACAATTTACACATTTAGGTACATAGTCTGTGTCCCACTTAGAGCCCTTTTTCGGCTCCCCATGTTGGCTGTTGCCCTTAGTGTTCGAGCCACTGTTGCTGGTGCTGTGTGAAGGCGGTCATTGCTCTTCAGCCCCCCTTAACCCTGGTACCCTTTTACCGTCTCTGGAAGAGTCGTTGAACCTTGGGTAGTGGGGATGCTCCATGACTTTGGGTTGTGGGTGCTCTTCTGCTGCATTGTACCTTTCTACGAGGGCCATCAGCTCGTCTGCATTGTGGGGGTCACTCTGACTGACCCAACGGCGTAGGGCAGAGGGAAGTTTCCTCAAGAACTGGTCCATGACCAACCGTTCCACGATGTGGCTTGCTGAGTTGATCTTGGGTTGTAGCCACTTCCGAGCGAGGTGGATGAGGTCATACATCTGGCTTCGGGTGGCTTTATCCAACGTGAAGGACCATGCGTGGAACCTTTGGGCACGAACAGCCGTGGTTACGCCGAGGCGGACGAGGATCTCGAACTTCAATTTTGCATAGACGTTAGCTTCGGCTGGCTCTAGATCAAAGTAAGCCTTCTGGGGTTCGCCGCTTAAGAAGGGTGCGATTATACTGGCCCACTCAGCTTCTGGCCAACCCTCTCTCTGTGCCGTGGGTTCAAATGTGAGAAGATAGGTTTCAACATCATCCGAGGGCCCCATCTTCTGAAGGTAGTGGCTTGCCCTGGTCATTTTCAGGACTGGGGATGCCTCTGCCAGTGGAGTCTTAATGATAGTCCCTCTCAGGATCTCGAGTTCCTGCTGTAAGCCCTGGGCGAACCGTTGTTGCTCCTCTCTCAGCAAGCGGTTTGTCTCTTGCTGGTTTGCATTCGCCTGTTGCTGGTTTGCATTAATCTCTTGCTGGGCTATTAGCAGCTGTTGGTGGGTTGCATTCGCATTTTTCAGAGCTGCATTCGCCTCTTGCAGGGTTGCATTCGTCTGTTGCTGGTTTGCATTAGTCTCTTGCTGGGCTATTAACAGCTGTTGCTGGGTTGCATTCGCCTTTTGCAGGGCTGCATTCGCCTGTTGCTGGTTTGCATTCGTCTGTTGCTGGATTTCATTCGCGTCTTTCTGGGCAGCGACATTGCGTACCAGCGCACTCACCACGTCTTCCATCTTGTTTGGAGAGAAAATAACTTTTTTTTTTTCTTTTTAAAGTTCTTTAACCCGCAGACCTTTTAGTGTTCTGCCCGCATTCTCCACCATATGTGACAAACGGCTTACTCCGGGGCTCCGCCGTCTGTCCGGGACTGTTAGAACACAGTCTTTTAGGGTAGGTTAAATGACGAGGCGTCACGTGCTGTTCCTTTAAACAGGCTATGCCTGGTTTATTCAGTCCCAGGCACTGAGACTGCCACAGTGCATACAACAGAAACACAAGCAAAACAAAAACCTGCTCACCTGAGCAATAACTTAACTTAGGTTTTCCCTGACTCAGGGTTGAAGTGGCTTTTCCACTTCCAACAACAAAATAAGGAACTTTGCCGTTTTAGACAAAAAAGAGCAGAATGATTTAACCTGTTTGGGGAGAGGCTTTCCCCCTCTCTGCTTCCAGCAGCCTTCCTGCCTCCAGGCTCTTGGGGGAGAGGGCAGAGGAACCAGGAAATCAGTCTTAAATACCTGATTTCTAATTAGCAGGACAGGTGACAGAAATCAGGCAGCAGACAAACTCTGGTTTGGATCCCTCATCCCTCAGTTCCAGCACTTGCCAAACTGTGGGATGGAGTGCATGTATTATAAGGCTGCACTTCCAGCCTAAACAGGATAGAAACTGTTCAGTATCCTGGGAGCCCTATATATGGAATTTATTACCATCCCCTGGTTTCTGTCACAATAGATATATGTAAGTCCCCACTGACGCGGTCCGCGCGGCGCTCGTGCACACGCTCAGCCGCGATCGGCGCGTAGGTAAACAAAAAATCTATACTTACCCGCGCGCTGAACTACCTGCAATGCCCCCCCCCCTCTCCCGTGCGTACAAGCCGGACACCCGGCACTCATACTTGGAGCGCTCTCCAAGCATGAGCGCGCTCAGCGCCAGCGGAGACAAACGGGGGTGCTCTCTTTAAACTGAGTCTCCTGTCCTCTGCGTCTATCTCTCTAGGTCTCCTGTTCTCCAAGGGGATTGCTTGGGGACTGACCCCGCCTTAATCTCTCCCTCTTTCTCCTCCATCTCTCTCCCCTCTCTCCCCTCATTTCTTCTCTCTCCCTCTTTCATTTATCGCTCTATTCTTTCTCCTCCCTCTCTCTCCCCCTCTCTACTCTCTACCCTCATTTCTCTCTCCCCCTTTCATTTATAGCTCTCTTCTTTCTCCTCCTTCTCCCCCTCTCTACTCACTCTCTCCTCATTTCTTCTCTCTCCCATTTTCATCTATCACTCTTTTCTTTCTCCTTCCTATCTACTCTCTCTCCCTTAATTTCTTCTCTTTCCCCCTCTCATTTGTAGCTCTATTCTTTCTCCTCCCTCTCTCCCCTCTCTACACTCTACTCATATTTATTCTCTCTATCCCTCTCATTTATCGCTCTCTTCTTTCTATCTTTCCTTCTCTCCCCCTACACACTCTATACCTCCCGAATAGATGTTTCTTCTTTACTGAAGGTCTCTTTCTCTCTGAGTACACTCACTTGTCAGACAGAGGTCCAATGGCCAAGGACCCTGCCATCACTCCCACCATGTAAATGGACTGAGCCAGCTGCCTCATTGCCCGCATGTCACAGACCAGGTCCCACTGCAAGAAAATAGGGGAACGTTGGGAGAATAAAGGGGTTATGGGAAAGGCAAGAGAAAGCATCTCTAAAATGTGTGTAGGCAGAATGGCCATATTGGAAGATGGTAGTCATATGGTTTTTTTGGCAGAAGGAGGGGTTATATGGAGAGGTGATACAGAGAAATAGAAGGGCTAAGAGAGGTTTCTTGATAATGAGCTTTATTTATCTGTGTGTCTAAAGGGTATTTATTCTCATTTTTCATATTATGTATCACATAAATAGCCACCTCAGTTATTGAGATAAAAAAAACTTGTATCAACTGTACTAAACATGCTAAAAGAAGTCTGTAACATTTGATGAAAATGGTGAACTGGCTTAACTGAGTCTCTACATTTTAGATGTGTTGATTCACAGGGAGTATCTGGAGGCTCCTCCTTACCTCCGTGACAATGGTGGAAGAGAAGACGCTCTTATCATAGACCCAGCCGTCCTTACAAGGCTCTGTGTTGTTATATAATGTGCTGTTAAGAGACCAGACACCAGACTGAGCCTCTGTATAACGCTGGCAGCTCTCGGGCTTCTGATTCCCATCCAGAGGCACGGAGGCCAGCAGAAGGCCCTGGTCATAGATCATGGTTTGGTTGTCTGACCAGGGCAGCTGGCAGCGGTGGAGGGGCACGATGGCGGTGAAGTTTTGGAGAAAGTTATGGCAGCCCAGGAAGCACATGGGGAGCAGCAGCAAAGAGATGAAAAATATCTGGAAACGGCCCAGACCCCCAATTTTTAGAAGGAGATCGTCAAAACCCATGGTGGGGTTTATGTGGATATCTTGACTTCTGTTATGTATATGGGAGTCAGAGGTAACCTAGGCATGAACAGGTGTCAGGAGTTGGAGAGAAGGAGATGGGAGAACAGAGAAAGAAACTAAATACTGGGTGTCTTCCAGCTCTGCTAATACAGATATTCTAAACCCATATCTCTCCTAAAACACAGATATCAGGGACACGTATCTCTCATCCCCTCCTAATACACAGATATCAGAGACACGTATCTCTCATCCCCTCCTAATATGCAGATATCAGGGACACATATCTCTCATCCCCTCCTAATACGCAGATATCAGGGACACGTATCTCTCATCCTCTTCTAATACACAGATATCAGGGACACGTATCTCTCATCCTCTTCTAATACACAGATATCAGGGACATATACCTCTCATCCCCATCTAATACACAGATATCAGGGACACATATCTCTCGTCCCCTCCTAATACGCAGATATCAGGGACACACATCTCTCATCCCCTCCTAATACGCAGATATCAGGGATACATATCTCTCATCCCCTCCTAATACACGGAGATCAGAGGCACATATCTCTCATCCCCTCCTAATACACGGATATCAGGGACACATATTTTATCCCCTCCTAATACACAGATATCAGGTGAACATCTCTCATCCCCTTCTAATACACGGAGATCAGATACACATATCTCTCATACGCTCCTAATACACAAATATCAGGGACACAACTCTCATCCCCTTCTAATATACAGATATCAGATACACATACCTCTCACCTCCTCCTGTTACACAGACATCAGGGACACACTTCTCACCTTCATATAAAAACATCAGGGACACATACCTCTCTCCCTCTTAATATACAAACATCAGGGACACATACCTCTTACCCTCTTAATATACAAACACCAGGGACATATACCTCTTACTCTCCCCCCTCCCAATACACATACTTCAGCACTCATATATCTCACCTCCTCCTAATACACAGACATGAGAGATCCATATCTGTCATCCCCTTCTTCTCTTCCTCTGCGAATATCCGTATATCAATCACCTCATCCCCTTTTAATGTTCGAAGCAGTACACCTGAAGAAGAGACTTGTGAGGTCTTGACAACTCCTGTACAAGTACATCTGTGAAGAACTGTTATATAGGTTCATTGGGATTCATCACAACTGACAACATCCTTCTAAACAAACATTAAGGTCACATACAGTACGTTCTTATGTTCTACGAAGTTATTCCAATGAATTATTTAATGACACAAAACCAGGATGTTTAATGTGCATTTACCTTAGTATATCAATCTTGATCATTTTCCAGTGCGTTTAGTCACGGATACAGCATTGCTAGATATAGGGAAAAAGCACTAACCTTTAGAAATATAATCCACGTTCATTTGCAAAGTCACATTGTCACAGGACACTAGCACTTTTAACACCTTTCTGGGATCATTCACTAGGCAAAACAAGGTAGTGGAATAAAATGAGGTTAATTCGGGTGAAACCCGCGTACACACAATGAATATACAAAATACAGGAAGAATACACACTTACTGGGGGTCTGGGGTCGAAAACTAGCCTCACATAGGTGCAGGGCGCCTGCTTCGGAAGGCTTACCCTCACCGGGACCTCGTCCCGGGCTTCCTGGTACACTTTCTGGGGAGAATACCCAACTGCGACCGCTATATTTTATTCTCAGAACTTGGACTTCGCGTCTGACTTAGTCTCCGCTCGGCAGGCTTTCCTAGCTCCAAAAATTAAGCCGGTTGCTCTGCTATTCGCAACAAAGCAACTTTGAAAAGCCCGCCCACGCCTCACCGACTCAAGCCACAGATCGTCTGGTTCTCTGATTGGGCAGTCTCCTTACATAGACCCCGCTGTTCTATGTTTAACATGGAAAGGAAACTAGCAACCAATCAGAGAATGGATCGTACCTCAGCCAGCCAATCAGAATGGGGGCTTGTCTGGCTGCTGACGTCAGAGGAGGGGGCGTGCCAAGCCGGCTCGAAAAGCCGGGCGAGCGGGAAATATGAATCGGCCAATGGGAAACGCGCCTTCCGGGAGCATCTTCCCCAAGCCAACCCATTCCCACGCGCTGGGCCGGGTCCACCAGGTCTGGCAGTCCAAAAGGTCACCCAGCGGGGTGTACTTGTTCTCTGTACTTGGTATTCCCCCTTCCCTGCTCACCAAACGTTTTTCTCACCTCCTAACATCCCCTCTCCCCTTTGATCTACAATGTCTATGCAGACATCTCGGCGCCTATGTAGATGCCCGGGCTGACTGTATAGACCAGGGGTGAGCAAACTTTTTATGCTGAGCCCCCCTTTTATCCATGAAATTTCTCGGGCCCCCCTGCCTGATGTAATCAAAATCACATTGAAAAAAAAACCTTTATTAAACGGTATACAATGTATATACTGTTACGCCGGTGCTGCCCGCAGACCAGACCTGTCCCTTGTACTGAGGTGGGACGTATATATGCACGCACCTGCAGCAGAAGGAGCGTGTCCAGAGTGTGGTATTCTGTTGTTGCCAGGCCAGGTGAATATAGCTTGAGTTATACTTGCCGGTACCGGATATAGAAGAGACGTGGTAGTTTCCGTAAGCCAAGGTCAGGGAGTGGAGAGGTCCAGATAGTCGAGATGCAAGCTGCGGTCGAGGAGCGTAAGAGAGAGCGTCGTCAGGAGGGAGCCGGGGTCGAGAGCCAGAGAGAATCGTCCGCCAAGCCGCGTCGTAACCTGAGTAGTAGAGAGAAGAGGGAACCAGAGTAGACATCCACAAGTGGAGACTATATCGAGCAATGTGGGACTGGTAAGACAGGCATTATATAGTGCGGCTGGCGAATAGGAAGTGGGGGCAGACCTGGAGGAGTGCATGGAGCCGTGCTGGATAGGCTGCCTTGCAGGGTATGTAGGTGAGCAGGTCTGGAGTCGGATTGAAGCCCTTGCGTGAGCTGGGGGCGTGGCTTCACTACAAGAGCAGTTGTAACGCCTGTATGCCCGCAGACCTTGCCAATCCCCAGTACTGAGGTGGGTAAGGGTATAACACGCACCCACAGCAGTGAGGGCATGCCCGGAGTGAGGAAAGTTGCGTTGCCGGGCCTGGTGAGAAAAGGGTTAACGATATACTTGCTGAGTCCGGGGTGCCAGAAGTCGGAGAGTTAATGTCCAAGAGCCAAGGGTCAGGGGCAGGAGAGAGCAGCATAGTGAGGTCCAAAGCAGAGTCCAGGAGTAGAGAGGTACACGTAGTAAAGCCGAGCCGAGATCAAACCAAGGGAATCCAAACAAAGGCAGGGACAGGAACAGGGAGCTGGAACAGAGAGCTTGGCAAAAGCACTGCATAGGAGCCACAGAGAAGCTATGCTGAGCGACGATGGAGAGGGCAGACTGGGGTTATAAAAGAACAGAAAAACAACAACCGTGTATAAGCTCCAAGAGCAAGTGTATGTATGTGATAAATGCCAAGCAGGGCAATCATGGGAGCTGACGCCGGAATAAGGGGATAAAAGGCTGGCAATAAAAGCACAGTACTCGGGTGTTGCAAGAGAGGGCTATTGCTATAAGGGACAAAAGTACTTACTCAGTCCCAAGCCCTGGCTCGGTCAGGCCCGGTGTGGAGTCCACGCAACTCACAAAGGTCACCGCTCTGCTTCTCTCCCGGTCTGGCTCCAGTCTTGACGCTGTGCTGTTGAGAGCGTCTCCCTCTGTGAGATCTGCAGCTGCTTCCGCATCCGGTGGTGGACACTGATCCTCACACGTAACGACAAACAGGAAAAAGGATCCGGGGTCCAACCGCTCCAAAAAAGTTGAGTACTCACCAGCAAAGAGGTTAAAAATGTTGTACTTGATAAACTACATAAAAATCAAAAAACGTGAGGATGCGCATGCGCGGCTGGATGAGGATGGCTGCATAGACACACAGCTCCTCCAACCGCCGGCACAATAAAGCAATTAAACAATAGCAAAACCAGCATTTTCGAGAAAAAAAACATAGCGACGGCTGTCTAAACCCTTCCCAGTTAAGATAATAAACCCCAAAAAAGGATGGCTGCTACAAGACAAAAGACTCGACGCAAGTCAGATGTCAGGGCCTACTTCACAGGCCAAAGCAAGGTAGGGACTGCAGAGATGTCGGCAGTATCTGATTCAGACTCAGCCCAGGATGCAGAGGGCTCCAGAGCGGCAGCAGAGCAAACAAAAGTCATAAAAAAAGAAATATCAAGACTATTAGTCGATCTCAAATCTTTCTTCAGAGGAGAGGTGGAGGGGCTCAGACATGATCTGGTACAGATAGGGACGAGGACCAACGACCTGGAGGAGCGCATGGACGTTAGCTCAGCTGCCCACAAGGAGACAAACTCCCGGGTACAAGCGTTGGAACAGAGAGTGGCAGAGCTGGAAGCCAGACAAGAGGACGGGGAGAATAGGGATAGAAGAAACAACCTCAGAGTTAGGGGGATCCCAGAAGAAATTCTGGACCCAGAAGCTTTGCTATCCCGCTGGATGGCCTCAATATTACCAGGCAGCCCGGCCTCAGACTTTAGGATGGACAGATGCCATAGGGCCTTACGATCCAGACCCGTGCCCTCCAACCCCCCTAGGGATGTGATCCTCCGGCTCCACTACTTTTCTGTCAAAGAAGAGGTGAGCAGAATAGCCCGTGCCACCCCACACATTACCTTCGAGGGGATTACCCTTTTAATCTTCCAGGATCTGTCCCCGCTGACACTGGCCAGACGGAGAGCAGTGGGGCACATAACCAAGGCCCTAAGGGACAATGAGGTGCGCTACCGCTGGGCATTCCCATTCGCCCTAGTAGTCATTAAAAACGGCAGACCGCAGGTGCTCAAGCACCCCTCAGAAGGGGCAGCCTTCCTTAAAAAACTGGGAGTGCGGGGACCACAGGACAATGGAGCGGAGGGAGCCCAGCAGGGGAAGAGGACGGACTCCCCGCCAGGAAAGCAGGGCACCTCTCCCACGCCGGAGAGGAGAATCAGCAAGGAGGGGGGAAGAGGGAAAAGCCCGTAAAGGAGAGACACTACAAAGTTCGAGAGATGCAGTTGCGCCCGTTGCGCAGTTTAAACACACCCTGCCACACAGGCTATGCCAGACATCCCCCTACCGTGAGACTGCCGAGGTTCCAGAGTGGTCCCGAGTCCGAGGATGACAGCATTCAGCAGATGGCCGCAGCGCATGGGTCCCCAAAATGGCGGATATGTACCTACTGGTGAGGAAGAAGGACGGAAGGGCGCGAGATCTCCAATGGCGGCGGGGGTTTCGGCGGGAGGATCTGCTCTGCCGGCTGGACCCGCCCAGGGAGCCGCCCCCGATCCAGCCCTCTCGTCTTGGCAGTCCACCGCGGAATGAGACCAACACGCCCACACCGGTGACGTCATGGATCCCGCTATCGCGAGAGTTGGAGGAGAGGCGCGGCTAAGAGCCCTGGCGGACGCCAGGATGACGTCAGAGGAGAGGCGACCAGCAGGAGGTGCAGCGATCTCCTCTGGCGGGGGCACGCGAGCTCCTCCGCCAGGGAAGCGATCACAGGACAGGCGGAACCCTGCAGAAAAGACACAGCGGTGCAGAAGGAGGTTGCCTGGCCGCTCGAGGAGGGGACACACCTGGGCGGGAGGGGGGAGGGGGGGGGGAAGAGGTAGCACAGGCCCCCAGCAGTGACAGGAGACAAAGGGGAGAAGATAGCATAGAAATGCACAATAGCCATAAACAAAGCATAGTATAGTGGCAAAGTATTATATACAGAGTATATATAGCATAGAGTAGATAGAGGACAAGGGAACATGAGTGAGAACAGAGGGGTACTGGAGCGACGCAAGCGGAGGTCTCCCAGGAGAGATAACAGAAATGCGGCAACGAGGGTCTGGGCAGGATCCTAGAGAGAGGGGGAGAGCACCCGAGCCCGGAAGCAGGGAGGAATAGATGAGGGGAGGTAGAAGCAGGCAGCGGTTGAAAGGGCAGGCAGAGTACAGGGTGCGAAGTTGTAGTTTCAGTTTTAGATAAAAGAGAAGAGCTCACGATTAGAGCTCAAGGTAGTTAAAAGATTAAGTTTGGGTTAATAAGAGTTAATAAAATAGATAGAAGAGAAGATAGTTGCTAGGTTTTGTAACGCACAGAGCGGCCGGCGGGGAGGGGTGCAGCCACCACTCTGCCTGCAGGCATGTGCGTCTTCGCCAGGAGGGGGGTCATATCCCACCTACCTGGTTCTGACCCGGAGATCTGTGGCGAGTTCTGGAAGCCACAGAGAGGGACCAAGGGGGAGGAGGGTCCAGGGAGAAAATCTCTCCTCCGGGCATTGAACCCGAGGTCTCTTAAGACCAATACGGTTCTCATGATGTATTTATGTGTTATATGTGTGTATTCCCCCCTCATGTTATTTCCCTTTCCCTCTCCAGTCCCAACAGGCGGTGGGTTGAATAGGCGCTTCTGGAGTCTACACCACAGAGTCCATGAACAGAACATGTCCAGGGTCTGGGGTAAGATCAGACCGGCTTACATTTTAGGTCCATATAGACACTACTACATAAAATGGAGGTAATTTTTATCTCGCAAAACGCCAAAGGGCTCAACAGTCCACGTAAGCGGAGAGTCGCTTTCACTGAATTCAAGAGGAGAGGGGCTGACGTGGTCTTCCTACAGGAGACTCACTTCAGCTCGCGTAATAATCCGAAATTTCTTGATTCTAGCTTTCGTAAGTTCTTTTTAGCATCAGGGGCAGAGAAAAAGAAAGGTGTAGCTATCCTATTCCAAAATCACACCCCCTTCCAGGTTGAAAAGATTAAAAGGGACCCAAAGGGAAGGTATCTGGTGCTGGTCGGGCTCCTTAAGCAGGTCAGAATGACATTAGCATGTATATACGCACCAAATGAAGGTCAGCTAGACTTCTACAACACATTCTTCCAGAAGCTGCAGGTATGGGCTGAGGGACAAATAATTCTAGGGGGCGACTTTAACACAGTCATGAATGCAAAGGTAGACAGATCTACGTCCCAAAAAAATAATAAGAAAGAAGGGAATATCTCATTACTGAAAGGCCTTAAACAGACTAGCCTGGTGGACATATGGAGAGAGCAGCACCAGGGAGACCGCAGTTATTCTTTCTACTCCCACCCCCATGACAGCTACAGTAGGATTGACCACTTCTTTGTATCGGGCAGAATGGTCCCACAAATTTCCGACACAAGCATACATGATATTACTTGGTCGGACCATGCATCGGTAGAGCTAAGATGCATCCAATTGAGTAATGCCAGCCCGGGAGCAAACTGGAAGCTAAATGAATCAATAATCAAAATCCCGGAGATCCAAAACAAAGTGAAATCTGAAATATCAGAGTATTTCCGGATAAATAGTGGCAGTGTGGAATCCCAATCACTGTTATGGGAGGCTCATAAGGCCACGATTAGGGGGGTATTAATCGGTATAGCGGCAAATAGGAAAAAGAAAAAGGAAGCCAAATTATCCCAGCTTTATCACAGGTTACATGAGCTCTCTATTCTACATAACCGGACAGGTAGAGATGTTGATCTGAGGGAGTTGAAGGATGTTAGAATTCAGCTAAACCTCCTCCTTACTTCCCGAGCGGAGAAGGACATGAGTTGGACACAGAGGAAGTTCTATGAGAAAGCTAACAAACCGGACACTATGCTAGCCACCAGACTCCGTAATAGGAAACCAAATTTTAACATTCATTCTATTACGACCGCAGGAGGCCAGAGTTCCTCAAACCCTAAAGTCATAGTAGGGGAGTTTGCGAAATTCTACGAACAGCTATATAATGGAGAGAAGGTCGTTCACAATGCTAGGACAAGTAGTAATCTACAGAAATTCCTAGCAGACGCAGCCTTGCCACAAGTAAACAGAAAGGAGCGAGAGGCTCTTCAACGAGACTTCACAAGGGAAGAACTAGAGGCGGTTGTAAAAAACTTAAAAGCATCAAAAGCCCCAGGCCCGGATGGGTTCTCCAACCTGTACTATAAAAAATTTATCGGAGTCTTAGCTCCACACATGCTCCAGCTGTTTAATGGAGTATTAGCAGGAGAGCCCTTCCCGGGACAGATGCTCCAGGCGTCAATCTCGGTAATCCATAAAGAGGACAAGGATCCCACTAGCTGCCAAAGTTACCGGCCAATATCATTAATTAACACAGATGTAAAAATCTACGCTAAATTGCTGGCCAATAGATTAAATGTAATCCTGCCAGGGCTCATCCACCCGGATCAAGTTGGCTTCATTAGAGGTACAGTAGATTTTATTGTGCAGTGTGGCAGAGACTTGGCAGGATGTGGGACACAGACTCTACTTGCAGAGGAAGCTTTGGGTGCTTGTTTGATGCTCCGAGAAAGGCGAATTCGGAGGTAATTGCCGAGAAAGAGAGGGCTCGAGCCCCCAGAAGTCCCGGTGTCGTGGAGAGTGACGCAGTTCCGGTTGCCAAAGAAAGGAACCCCTGGGAGGTCACGTGTTCCGACGGAGCAGCATCAAAGACAAGATATACCCTTAACCTCTGCGTATGATCTGTGGCAGTCCTGTAAGTAGGATTCTGGTTTTTACACACCGGATCCCGCATCTGCCACATTTATATATGTGTTACTAAATTCTCTTTTTTTATTTCAGTCAGCCTTACTTGTTATATGTAGTGTTTGTCTTGTTTGTGTGTTCTGTTGGTATATTCTAACTGATAGTATCAGCTGTGTTGCACTATGATGTGTTTTCTTTGTTTTTCTCCCTGATATACATGTGGAGTAACATCTTTAAGAAATTTGGAGCATCCCAGTACTTCTGCAGATAGAAGTTAAAGAGACATTGTCATCATTGGACTTTGCTTCACCTTTTGTACTATTACGGCGCCGGTCTGTATTGTATATGTTTACTTTCGGCTTAGGCAATCAACATGTGCAAAATAAGTTTACTATTTTAATTAAAATAACAATGTGTGTGAAATCAGCTACAGTGCTATGATGAAAAGATTTCTGCTTACACTTAGCTAAAATTAACCATACTCACACATCTCTCTCCTTGTCTGTTTTTCTGTTTTTCTCTCTCTGTTTCTCTCTCTCTTTCTCTCTCTTTCTCTCTCTTTTTCTCTCTTTCTCTCTCTTTCTCTCTCTGTTTCTCTCTCTCTTTGACTCTCTCTGTTTGTCTCTCTTGATATATACATAGATATAGATATATATATAAATAAATATATATATAATTAGATAAATATATATGTTGATATATATTTACAGTGTTCAACAAATCACCCAAAAATCTACTCGCCCAAACAAAAAATCTACTCGCCACCTAGTCCCGCCCCCAACCCCGCTTTAAAATAAAATATATATATAAAATACATTTAATAAATTCCTAGTCAGAACAACATTCGTTTTTGACATATATGTATTTATTGTATTACATTATACTACAATTAGTCCTTGTTACGTGTGTGTGTGTAAATGTCGGATTTAGAAATAAAAGCCCGGTGTGAATGACTAGTTTCCTGAACCCCTTAACCAGTGTCTGGACGTCCCCGCTTCACAATATCTAAAGCAGCAATCCCGCCTGGGATCTTACCTGATCCGCAGTCCATCAATGTCCAGGTACCCTCATTCCCGCAATGTTATACATTGGAGGGGATGTGTTCACTACCTGTCTTCTGGGTTAGGGGGGGTTCCGATGTCTTCCGTGTGAAGCTTGAGTCAGATCTGGAAGAAAGCAGTATAGGTTATTTCGGTGAAGTATAGGGCAAGTAAGATATATAGGGTAAATAAGAGATCCAGAGTGTGGGGGGGAGAGAGAGAGAGAGAGTGGGGGGGGAAGAGAGAATGTGGGGGAGAGAGAGAGAGTGTGGGGGAGAGAGAGAGAGTGTGGGGGAGAGAGAGAGAGTGTGGGGGAGAGAGAGAGAATGTGGGCGAGAGAGAGAGAGTGTGGGAGAGAGAGAGAGTGTGGGAGAGAGAGAGTGTGGGGGAGAGAGAGAGGCAAGAGAGAGTGTGGGGGAGAGAGACAGAGAGAGAGAGAGAAAGAGAGTGTGTGTGGGAGAGAGAGAGTGTGGGGGAGAGAGAGAGTGTGGGGGAGAGAGAGAGTGTGGGGGAGAGAGAGAGAGAAAGTGTGGGGGAGAGAGAGAGGGAGTGTGGGGGGGAGAGAGAGTGTGTGGGGGAGAGAGAGAGTGTGGGGGAGAGAGAGTGTGTGTGGGGGAGAGAGAGAGTGTGGGGGGGAGGGAGAGAGTATGGGGGAGAGAGAGAGTGTGGGAGAGAGAGAGAGAGAGAGTGTGGGGGAGAGAGAGAGAGTGTGGGGGAGAGAGCGAGAGTGTGGGGAAGAGAGAGATATTGTGTGGGGGAGAGAGAGAGAGTGTGGGGGAGAGATAGAGAGAGTGTGGGGGAGAGATAGAGAGAGTGTGGGGGAGAGATAGAGAGAGTGTGGGGGAGAGAGAGTGTGGGGGAGAGAGAGAGAGTGTGGGGGAGAGAGAGTGGGGGGGGGGAGAGAGAGAATGTGGGGGAGAGAGAGTTTATTGACAGTTTTCATAACAATTTTGTATACAAATTGTTAGGGACAATAGAGAAGGCCAGAAGCTGCATTTGTGGTAAACCATCCATTTTTTCTGCACTGGTGTGACGGTTTAGGGGATTCCTTCCTCTCCATGTGTCCCCGTCACCGCGCTTTCCCTGCCTCTGATCTTTCCCCCTTGCCTCCTCACTCTGCTCTCCCTTCCTCCTCCCACACCCGGCCCTCTGCGGCATGCCCTGACGCACTCCCAGCTGCTGCGCGCGTTCCCCGCAGGGCGCGCGCATGTTCCCAAACACCCGATTCCCTCCATGGCACTCTCTGCTCGCGGCGTCCCTCTGTTTCCCCTCCGGTCTCAATACCTTCTGCAGTCACTCCTCCGGTTCTCTCTCCTCCCTCGGCGGGCGCCCCTGCGGCGCGGCGCTCCGCGTGCTTTCTGACACAGCCTGTGCACGCGCACCCCAACCTTACAGAGGGCGCGCGCACACGCTCCTTTTGTAAACCTCCCCAGACCTCTGGCTCCACCTCCCATGCTGTACAGGCCATCTCCCTCTCTGATTTACCTGTCTCCTCCCTCTCTCCTTCTCACCTGTCCCTGCTGCCTCTCACTCTACCCTCTTCTCCTCCTCTCTCTCCCATTGGTGTTTCCTCCTCTATAACCCCTGTCTGTCCTCTCACTCATTGCTCTGCATCGCTTCTTGTGATCCCTGTGTGTGCAGTCCTATGCTTGGCTCTCCTGTCTCTTTCTGCGTTTGTTCCTGTTCCTGCTTACCTTTGGATCTCCCTGGCTTGAACTCTGCTTTGTACTGGATTACCCTGGTCTCTCCTGCCCTTGAACCCTGCATCCGGATACGACTTTGCTGCCTTCTGTTACCCCTGGACTCTGGCTTACGGACATCACTATCCTGCTCTCTATTGCCCCTGGACTCTGGCACACGGACATCACTATCAAACTCTGAAACCCAAGGCGTTGCAAGTATACCTTAACCTTCTTTCTACAGGCCCGGCAACGCACTACCACACTCCGGGTACGCCCTCACTGCTGTGGGTGCGTGTTATAACCCTACCCGCCTCATTACTGGGGACTGGCCAGGTCTGCGGGCATACAGGCGTTACATTATGCAGAGCCCAATAAATGCAGACCCCCCTGAGGTGGGTCAAGGTGTTTCCTTGGAACATTTACAATTTGTGAGCAACCAGTTGACCACTTTTTCGCAACAACTTGCTAACCTGTCAATCCAGGAAAATCCAGTGGCTCCATCACCCCCTGTCTCTGTGACCTATGCTAATTCTGGACCACGTATACCAACCGGTATGATGGGGACCCTCTCACTTGCCGCGGATTCCTAAACCAATGCGAGGTTCATTTTGAAATGTCTCCCTCTCAGTTTCCTACCGGCCGTTCTAAGGTGGCTTACATTTACGCCTTACTCACTGGTGACGCCCTCGCTTGGGCTTCTCCCCTTTGGGAAAACAAAGATGAATTAACCCAAGATTACCCCAAGTTTAGGTGTGAATTCCAACAAGTGCTTGACAATCCCGCACGCCGGGAGATGGCCACTTTTTCTCTATTTCATATCTCACAGGCTCTGCAAGATCTGCTACCAAGTACGCGATAGAGTTCCGTACCCTTGCCTCGGAGACTGAATGGAATGACGAGGAACTTGCCACCGCATACTGGCACGGTCTGTCTGACACCCTGAAAGATGATCTCGCAACCCACGCCCGGCCATACTCTCTGGAAGAACTGATTATTCTCAGCGTACGAATGGATCAACGCACCAAGGAACGACGTCATGAGCGACACTGTTCCCGTTCTCTTTCTTCCCTGGTTGTCTCTCACAGGTCTTCTCCTTCGCCCTTCCTGGCATTGGACGCCCAAGAACCAATGCAAATCGGTAGCAAACAACCTCGGGCTGCGGAGAGAATGCGACGTTGTCAGAAGGGACTCTGTTTCTACTGTGGTTCTCCAGAGCATCGCCTCCAGAACTGTTCCCTGAAGACTGGAAACGGGAACACCCAGTAAAGGTAGAGGGGCTTCTACTGGGTACTATCTCTTCTTGCCCCTCTCCCTAAGGATCTACCAAAGAAATTCATGCTTCCTGTAACGCTGGCGGGTCCTGACCTTCTATTAGAAGTAAAAGCCTTCATTGACTCTGGATCTGGCGGTAACTTCTTGGATAATACCTTCGCCTCTGAGAACCAAATTCCTCTGGTCAAGAGAAAAGCACCCATTGGCCTCGAAGCTATCGATGGACGTCTGCTTCAGACAGCCTTTATCATCTGGGAGTCCATTCCTTTTACTTTGACCTTGGCCGACGGCCATAAGGAGGTAATAGTTTTTGATATCTTCCATTCTCCTACCGTTCAGGTTATTCTAGGATTGCCTTGGCTGCAGCTCCACAATCCGCGCATTGATTGGACCGGCGCCTTACCTATCCAATGACCTTCCTCAGCAGAGCCAGTCTCTACTACTCCTCCTGCTGCTGTGCTCGCCAGTGTGGACTCCGTTCCTTCCAATCTGTCGATTCTTCCGACCGTGTATCACGAGTTCCTGGATGTGTTCAACAAAGTACAAGCTGAAGTACTGCCTCCTCATCGTCCCTACGATTGTCCTATTGATTTAATTCCAAGAACCATCCTCCCAAAGTCGAAATCATATCCCTTATCAGTCCCTGAGACTGAGGCTATGACGTCTTACATCCAAGAAAATTTGGAGAAAGGATTCATCCGCAATTCTACCTCCCCCGCTGGGGCAGGCTTCTTCTTCGTGAAAAATAAGGATGGATCGCTAGGACAAAATCACGGTATAAAAATCGATATCCCCTTCCCCTAATCTCTGAACTGTTCGATCATCAACAAGGAGCCTCTATCTTCTCCAAGCTCGATTTAAGAGGGGCCTATAATCTCATTCGTATAAGGGAATGGGACGAATGGAAAACTGCGCTTAATATGCGATCTGGACATTATGAGTATCTAGTGATGCCCTTCGGGCTATGCAATGCTCCTGCCGTTTTCCAGGAGTTCATGAACGATATCTTCCGAGACGTATTGGGAACATTTGTTATCGTATACTTGGATGACATTCTCATTTTTTCTAAAGACTTAGATGAGCACATTCACCATACCAAATTGGTACTTTCTAGGTTCCGTGCCAATTGCCTATACGCCAAGATGGAGAAGTGTTTGTTCCACCAAACGTCTACTGCCTTCTTAGGCTATATTATCTCTAACCAAGGTTTTTCTATGGACCCAGAAAAACTGAAGTCCGTTCTCGTCTGGCCGCTGCCAAATTCTCTCAAGGCCGTGCAGCGTTTTCTTTGCTTTGCCAATTATTATAGGAAATTCATCCATCATTTTTCTTCCATTGCTCTGCCCATCCTCGCCTTGACTAAAAAAGGTGCTGACCCCACGTCTTGGCCTCCCAAAGCCATTGATGCCTTCGAGTTTCTCAAAAAGGCCTTTGTTTGTGCACCCATCCTACGACATCCTGATACCTCACTTCCCTTCACGTTAGAAGTTGACGCCTCGGATGTGGGAGCCGGTGCAGTACTCTCTCAGAGATCCTCTCCCCAAGAAAAACTCCATCCCTGTGGTGTTTTTTCTCAGAAATTCTCGTCTGCCAAGAGAAATTATGATGTTGGGAATCGTGAGCTATTGGCCATTGAAGGAAAACCTAATTTCCTCGCCTATGCTTCAGAACTGAGAGGAGCCTTTCCTCTGCCTTGTGACTGGATACACCATCTGCACCATTTTGCAGCAGACTTCCCCGGGAAGCTTTCACGCCCTGCCACTGTTATCTTCGATCTTTGGTGAACTTTCAGGCCTGGTAGATGAAAGAAATGAAACGTAACGCAAGCCAGGTTTCAAATCCTTTGTCTCAATTTATTACTCATAGGGTAATGACTTTTATACAGAAAAAAGAAGATATTGGTTAGAGGCGTAACATAGGCGTAACATAGGCGTATCCTAGGTGTGTCTTGGGCGTAGCTTTGATTAGAGGCGTGATTTAGGGGCAGGACATATTAGTGGCATGAATTTTGGGACGTGTCTTTCCCAATACAAGCAATGTCTGAATACATAGCTTATTCATTGTCTGTTATCAAAAGAGACCTTGAGTCTTTAGCAACTATATTACACTATTTTGCTTCTTGCTTAGAACTAGTTTAAATTATTCTAACTAAAACAGCAGAAGACTGTTCATACAAAAGTATCTTAGCAATATCCTGAGCAGGAAGAACGGAAATGCAATTTGGCAGAAACTGAGTGCATTTAGGAATTATATTTCAGCAAAAGGCTGACTACAGAATCTTAACTAGTTATGATCAGACAAAATGGAAGCTTAACACAAGTGTAGATTCTGGCCTGACCTACTGGTCCTAACAATTCCCTCCTTTTTGTTCTCTAAAAGAACAAATACCCTTACTTGGTACTCTTCTCTATGAATATGGCCTTATGGGGACCAATAGTATCATAGACTCTGTTCATGGCCACATATGAATTATTAGTTGCATACATGGCGTGAGATGAAACTGAAGGTTTCCTTGAGACAAATGAAAGCATTGCACACTTAGCACAGTGAAAAATAACAAAAATTGCTGTGATTATGCTAATCACTACAATAAAACCATAGAGAATTTTCATACCCAATTCTCCGATCCAACTAGTGAGTCCTGACATCCAATTTAAGCTAAGGCCTGAGGACTCTTTATGCATCCTAGCCTGAATTTCCTGTAGCTTATCTATATCTTGATGAATAGCGCCAGACTCATCCTCAATATAGGCACAGCACTTCTGTCCTACAAGTTTACAAACACCTCCTTGTGAGGCTAGCAGATAATCAAGAGCCATTCTATTCAGTAATGATACTGTTCGGATCTGCTCTTGTTCATTAGTCAAACGGATAATAGCATCACTTGTCTGATTAAGAGCATCATCAATATTTATCATAAGATCACTTAATTTAGAATAGAGATCCAGAACACCTAAACTAGGTATAAAGACCCCAGCTGCAATGCGGGTTGGACTAATGGTCCTGATCCGATCTTTTTGATTTCTCAGCCTCCCTTGGGGTAACGTGTCAGATACATAGAAAGTGGGAAGGATGAAACCCAGATAACAAAGGGCAGTGTGATTGCAGGGTACAATCTTAGTGGCCCACATGCCACACAACCAATAGATATATATAATTAAATATTTCAATAGATTAGAAAATGGCTTACATTTCAATATGTCACATAATTTAAGGGTCAGCTATTTGTGAGAATTGGTGGGGGCTAATTTCTGCTAAGAGCGACTGCACAAACATTCTTCTTGCACGCAACTTTCATACTGCATTTACTCAGAAAGCAAAACAGACCAAGATGGATGCTATGGTCAAAATGGCTGACTTGTGATCCTTTCCTTGTGGTTGACTCACGGCCCTTGGTGACCTCCCACCTTCCTCATATCCAGTCTTCTCAGTCCCCCCATATCCTTAAGAGACAGTCTATTTAAAGAGCAGAACAGTTAACCATTTCATAGTCTCGATGGACCAAGATGTCCAAGTTGTGCATAACTTCATTCCTTTCTTTTCCGGCCATTATATCAGGCCAGTTGATTTCTTCTTCGGTGTCTTCTTCTGGTGGACTGGCAACCTCATCACCGCAGAGAGGCATAGCGTCGGTGGGGGTTGCAACGCACTTCTGGATCAGAGTTTTGCTGTACTTAACTCATAGAGAGCAATGAGTAGGAAAAATACACACATACAAAAACATTCGCTAGCTTCGCTCAAAGGCAATCAATCCAACCACCAAGTCCCCATGGTCCCTGAATCCTGGATAAATACAAATCATTGCGCTTTAACTAGGGCGCATACATGCCCCTCCCTTTGAGGCTAAAATATAGTCTAGAGCTATTTTATTCTGCAGAGCCATTAATTTAAACTAAACCTATTCTTCGTTAAGTGAGTAAATGTCTGTGGTTGTATGATTTAGGATATCCCTGTAAACCTGTCATACAGTAATCCAACTCCTACATTTGGGAATAAATTCCCTGAAACTTATTCGTCCCATAGACTACTTTTTAGCACTTGTGTATTGGGCGCATCTCTTCTGTTTCTAACTCTACCTGTGAGCAATTAACATAACCGTGTGTTTGACTGATAATGCATTCTCCCACCGGGATATCATTCTTCAGCGAGATTCTATTAACTTATAAATCCAAACAAAATAAACAGAGTTAAACAAATAATACCTTATACTATTTTGTCATCCTTATGGGACGCCACTTACACAAACATAATAGAACATACATTTGTAACTGAAAAATAATAAAAACCTGTAAAAATAAAAAGTTCAAAGTTCGTGTGTTGAGGCCTGGACATTTTTGCCTATAACCTTTCTCCCTTGATGATTAGTGGTCAGAGAGTATTGTGTCCATCAAAACACTTATTTGCAGGCACTATGTCTTTGTCTTTATTAGCTTTTTGTGCCTAGGCTGGCACTATTTTGACGTGCGTGATGTGTATCCATGATGATAAGAAATATTTACTGCAATGCTGGTGATGAGTAGTATTTAAATGGCCTTTTCATCTGGGATTTATTTATTTATTTATAAAATATTTTACCAGGAAGTAATACATTGAGAGTTACCTCTCGTTTCCAAGTATGTCCTGGGCACAGAATAAAACAAATAATACATGGTTACAAGTACAGTTACATAAATGAACAGGGATGAAGAGCGTGCTTGTGTAAAAAATGCTTAACCATTAACCCGTCTTGCGTAGGTGCACTTTCAGCTTTAACCTGTGCCTAGAAAGACTCAAAAATATATATTAGTTGCATGCAATACTTATTCATTGTTTTATTACCAATAACATGGTCCTTAATTCGTTCCTTTGAACTACTGATGGTCATAACTCATCCCATAAGTGTCTCATAGGGAGAGAATTTATACCTAGAAATAAATTCTTGTATTAATATGGTTACTACTATTATTAGCATCCACATATTAAACAGAGATATTCCCTATTAACGCTCCTCAAATTTTAAACTAAGCAACCAATGTGGACTTGACTTTGCTACAATCCAAGTTCCTAAAACTTGGTACCTCAGCCATTGCCAAACCAATTGCTTTCATAATCAACTCTATCCTGTCTGCAGGCCATATCCCTAAAACCTGGAAAACTGCCAGAGTTGTCCCAATCTTCAAAAATGGGGACAAAAACACTGTCTCAAACTACAAATCAATCTCTCTTCTCCCAATACACACTTACTCTCATTCATACCTAACTGCCATCTGCCATTTTCTCTGATGCAAATGGTATCAACCTTTTAGTCATTTAATACTAACCAACCTTAAAACTCTCCCCACAAATCAAACATCCCAACAGCCTGCACTCATGGCTATTGTCCCACACCCACAGTCACTCCTGGCTTTAAAGAGAAAAAATAATAATTTTCAAAGCGCTTTTTTTTCTTTCTGGGAAAACAGCCAGAAACCTCAACGTACAGATAGCAGACAACGGAGTTCGCTGTCTAATTCATATTAACTGCTGGATTAATCCTCACGCAGGGGATTGTAACATTAGTTTAATGTTAAATATGAAGCTTTCCACGCTGTCCTAAAACTGCATTTTGTATGGGCTTTCAAAAAATTAAATAATGGGAATATTTCAAATTACTTATAAACATCTAGTCTATGCCTACAAGAGCATGCAACATTCTTTCACTCATTCCCCTGAATGCCTTCTGAAAGAAATCTCATATTCCTGCAAACTTCCATCAATACAATTTTATACTATCCCGTTTTAACTCTGCCCTCTCTTAAACTAAACAAAATATCTTCAAACATGCAACAGTTATACCATGACTAAAAAAACAGCAAGCTTGACCCTACCTGTCTTGTATGGCTTCTAAACTGCTTATTTAACGGAGACAATTCTCGCTAAAATAACTGATGACCTCCATGCTGCTAAAGACAGATATCACCACACTCCGCTCACACCACTCAACCTCCCCGCAGCATCCGCCACCACGGACACCCTCCTTTTGAAGTGCTATGTACATTAATGGCGTTATATACACATATAATACAATATATTAATCCAATCAGTGCTTGTGAGCTCTTACCAGCATTTTAAACAAAAACATCCCCAGACATATCTTAATCCTGTAGAATTAAAATTGAAATGTGTTATCTTACTGCTTTACGGATAAGAAGACAGTTCTACATTACCTTGTTCTCATAAATAAACTGCTTAAGCACAGAGCTAGTTAATTTTAATGTGAATGCTTCACATTCTTTAAACTGTAAGGGAGAGGCTGTGCCCCTCCTTTTATTAAGATAGAAATACCACAAACGAAAAGAAATGTGTCTGGTTTAAAAAGTATCCGCCTGGCCAGGACGAATAAACCTTTTAAACTATAACCAGGGACAGAGCTGAATATACTCCCCTTCTGTTGTGAGGTATTTCTCTCCTATATTCGGTGTACACGTTTTTAAAACCTTTTAACATTTAGATTTCATCATGAGCAACTAATATTCATATTTTTTGTACACACATGATAATCAGCATGACCCACAGTGTCTTTCACACAAGAAATCATTCAGGAAAAAATTCATGAGGGTTACAAACAAACTCTTTTACATAAGGTAGCAATGTTTTTTTTTTTTTTTTACAGAGACTTGCACTCTGAGCCCCACGGGCGAAGCAGCACTTCCCTGCTTCTGACTGATAGTGCCACACTCTCTGCCAATGACCAAAACCACCACAATTTAAAACAGACACCATTATTCTGAGCTATTATTCCTGATTGATTTCTGAGACCAGCACAAACCATTAGTAGCTTATAGAAAAACAGCTTAATTATGACAAATAATTGCAATATTTATACTTACACAATATACAATGGTCGTTCAGCTAGATCAGAGATAACAGTTCAGTCGTGCACAAAATTTTCTGGACTCTAACCAAAAATTCTGTTTAAAGGGACTCTAACCCAATCTTCAGTCACAATTCAGAAATTATCTGGACTCTAACCAGCATAATTTTAGGTCTTTTTAAATTCCCAGAGGGGGTGAAGCATCATATATAAAAATTTACATATATACTCACCACCCTTGTGAATTTCCCCACTTCTGGACGCCAAAACTGAAGGAAAACCTAATTTCCTCGCCTATGCTTCAGAACTGAGAGGAGCCTTTCCTCTGCCTTGTGACTGGATACACCATCTGCACCATTTTGCAGCAGACTTCCCCGGGAAGCTTTCACGCCCTGCCACTGTTATCTTCGATCTTTGGTGAACTTTCAGGCCTGGTAGACGAAAGAAATCAAACGTAACGCAAGCCAGTTTTCAAATCCTTTGTCTCAATTTATTACTCATAGGGTAATGACTTTTATACAGAAAAAAGAAGATATTTGTTAGAGGCGTAACATAGGCGTAACATAGGCGTATCCTAGGTGTGTCTTGGGCGTAGCTTTGATTAGAGGCGTGATTTAGGGGCAGGAGATATTAGTGGCATGAATTTTGGGACGTGTCTTTCCCAATACAAGCAATGTCTGAATATATAGCTTATTCATTGTCTGTTATCAAAAGAGACCTTGAGACCTTGAGTCTTTAGCAACTATATTACACTATTTTGCTTCTTGCTTAAAACCAGTTTATTGTATTCTAACTAAAACAGCAGAAGACTGTTCATACAAAAGTATCTTAGCAATATCCTGAGCAGGAAGAAAGGAAATGCAATTTGGCAGAAACTGAGTGCATTTAGGAATTATATTTCAGCAAAAGGCTGACTACAGAATCTTAACTAGTTATGATCAGACAAAATGGAAGCTTAACACAAGTGTAGATTCTGGCCTGACCTACTGGTCCTAACAGCCATTAAACTGGCTCTTCAGGAGTGGAGGCATCTTCTCGAATGCACCAAGGAGCCTAATGCCATCCTCACTGATCACAAAAATTTACTGTATATCGAGGGGGCTCGACGATTAGGATCTCGTCAGGCCCGTTGGTCTCTTATTTTTTTCCCGTTTCAACTATACCATTTCTTATATTCCTGGTACCAAAAATATCAAAGCAGACGCTCTCTGTCGCCAGTTTGCCACAGAGAACTAATCCAATGGGTCCGCTGAATCTATTCTCCCTGCCAAGTGCATAATCTCTGCCAATAATTTTGATGTGTTGGATGAAATCAACAAGGCCAAAGTTCACATTCCCAGGAGATTCAGGGTACCAGAGGGATGCTTATACGCAGCTCCACGTTTTCACCGCAAAATTTTACTTTGGGGACACTCTTCTAGATCGGCAGGTCATCCAAGCTTCAAGAGGACAGCGGATCTTATTAAACGGAACTTTTGGTGGCCTAAGATGAATAAGGACATTTTTTATTTCACCAGTGCTTGTCCGGTATGTGCCCAGAGTAAATCCGCCCATCCCAAACCTTCTGGCCTTCTCATGCCTCTTCCCATTCCGGAGCAACCTACTGCACCGCCACACCTTATTCGAGCAAATACCCAGTATGTACCTGGCAGATACCTGGAATGCGCCGCTCCTCACCTCTGACAAGCCCCGTTGCGTTTGCCTTCCCAGCCTGGGTTCATGCCTGGCTGACGGGCGGCTGATCTGTTAAATGATAATGATTAGGATTTAATAGGCTGCAATGCTTCGCGTGTCTACCAGATGGCATAAATTCATGAATTGTAATGCAGTATATATATATATATACTGTGCAGTATTGCAGCCAGCGGGAATAAAATGCTTCAATCCCTGCCTGAAAATACCTCAATGCACTCGGGCAGAAAACAGTCACAAACCTCAATACACCCGGGTATACCCGAATTCGTGGGACTAGCCGAGCTCGAATAAAGTGTGTCGCCAGTGTAGGAAACACATCTCTATGGACTTCATTGTTCAACTTCCCAACTCTAAGGGAATGAATACCATTCTTGTGGTTGTAGACAGATTTTCTAAGCATTCACACTTCATTCCCCTCAAGGGCCTTCCTAATTCTGCTACTTTGGCCAATATTTTTTCTAAGGAAATTTTCAGATTGCACGGTGTCCCTGTTTTGATTGTTTCTGACAGAGGTTCTCAATTCATCTCTAAGTTCTGGCGTGCGTTTTCCCAGAGACTTGGGATTTCCCTTCTTTTTTTCTTCTGGATATCACCCTCAGACCAATGGTCAGACAGAAAGAATGAATCAGACCTTAGAGCAGTATCTCAGATGTTTAGTCTACGAATCTCAAGATAACTGGGTGGATCTGTTACCGTGGGCTGAATTTGCTATCAACTCTCTTAAAAATGAATCTACGCAAGAGTTCCCTTTCTTCATTAATTTCGGATTCCACCCTAGCAGTCTTCCCCTCTCCTCCCTCCCTTCTGGTGTTCCCGCAGCGGATTATCATATTTCTACTCTTCAGAACTCTTGGAGGAAGATCCTTAAGACCCTACAAACTGCCGTCTCAAGACAAAAAACAAAGGCAGATCGACGTCGTCAACCGGGTCCCTCGTTCAAATCTGGAGACAGAGTGTGGTTGTCATCAAAAAATATAAAGCTCAAGACCCCGTCTCCAAAGTTGTCCCCGAGATTCTTGGGTCCCTTTAAGATATTAGAGAGGATCAATCCGGTTGCATACTTTTTTTCACTCACCTCAGCACCATCACCTGCTGCTTCTCTCACCTCAGCACTATCACCTGCTGCGACACTCACCTCAGCACTATCACCTGCTGCGACACTCACCTCAGCACTATCACCTGCTGCTGCTTCCCTCAGAAGTGTATGTGCAGAGCTCCAGGCATTTGGAATCCAGAACAGGAGCGGCTAGAAATTCTACAACACAAGACATCAGGACCAACCAAAGATACCTTTCCAAGTGTGCACTCACACTTGGCCGTGTGAGTAACAATATTTTATTATCATTATAATCAATCACTTGCTATTTGGAACAGTGAGACCAATTCAGGGAACCAAAAGATACCTTAGCCCTTGAGTACACCCACACATGTCCGTGTGAGTGTTTGATTATACATCGTCTACCTCATAGATTACCCCCCACCTAGATTGTCCCCTTTGCATGTTATCTCTTTGTCGCTGAACCTGTGTTCTTTAATTCCGAGGGAAACAACGAATACCAGAAACAGAAGAACCAGTCAGGACGAGAGGTGGAGTACTTCAGAACAAAAGAGACGGATCTACACCAACGAAGAAGGAAAAGCACAGACGAGACCCTTAAAGAAAAGAACATAGGACGTAAAGATACCTTGATGCACATGCATTTGCACAAGGCCGTGTGAGTGTTTGAGATTATACATAGATTTATATCACCCACACCAGCAGCTCAGAGCCTTACATATCTGAGTTCAGAGTATATATGATTCCACCTGTGCTCCCCCATCCCCCCTTTTTCTATTTCCTGTATCTTTGAAGGATCCTGGGTAGATCCTCCTTTGGGGTTGAGTCGCAGGAGGAACAGCAACAGAGGGACACTTTGCCCACTCTCAAGGTGGATAATATACCCCATTCTAACTCCTATTTAGTTCCAGGTAGCGCCCGGGTTTCCCTGTTCTATCACCCTCAGACCAATGGTCAGACAGAAAGAATGAATCAGACCTTAGAGCAGTATCTCAGATGTTTAGTCTACGAATCTCAAGATAACTGGGTGGATCTGTTACCGTGGGCTGAATTTGCTATCAACTCTCTTAAAAATGAATCTACGCAAGAGTTCCCTTTCTTCATTAATTTCGGATTCCACCCTAGCAGTCTTCCCCTCTCCTCCCTCCCTTCTGGTGTTCCCGCAGCGGATTATCATATTTCTACTCTTCAGAACTCTTGGAGGAAGATCCTTAAGGCCCTTACAAACTGCCTTCTCAAGACAAAAAACAAAGGCAGATCGACGTCGTCAACCGGGTCCCTCGTTCAAATCTGGAGACAGAGTGTGGTTGTCATCAAAAAATATAAAGCTCAAGACCCCGTCTCCAAAGTTGTCCCTGAGATTCTTGGGTCCCTTTAAGATATTAGAGAGGATCAATCCAGTTGCATACCGTTTGGCACTTCCTCCCACCATGAGGATTCCTTCTGTGTTCCATGTGTCCTTACTCAAACCATTTATCCAGAGCTCTCACTTCCTGGACCGTTCCCGAAAACCCAATCCGATGACCATTCACGGACAGCAGGAATACGAAGTTCACTCCATAATTGACTCCCGCTGGTCCAGAAATAACCTACAGTTCCTTGTTCATTTGTAGGGGTATGGCCCAGAGGAGCGTTCATGGATTTCCTCACGTCACATTCACACTCCCAAACTCCTCTGGCAATTCCATCAGAAATTTCCCCAGAAGCCATGGCAGGATCGCCCGGAGATCGATCCTCAAGGGGGGGATACTGTGACGGTTCAGGGGATTCCTTCCTCTCCATGTGTCCCCGTCACCGCGCTTTCCCCTGCCTCTGATCTTTCCCCCTTGCCTCCTCGCTCTGCTCTCCCTTCCTCCTCCCGCACCCATCCCTCTGCGACATGCCCTGACGCACTCCCAGCTTCCGCGCTTGTACCCCGCAGGGCGCGCGCATGTTCCCAAACACCCGATTCCCTCCACGGCACTCTCTGCTCGCGGCGTCCCTCTGTCTCCCCTCTGGTCTCAATACCTTCTGCAGTCACTCCTCCGGTTCTCTCTCCTCCCTCGGCGGCGCCTCGGCGGCGCCCCTGCGGCGCGGCGCTCCGCGTGCTTTCTGACGCAGCCTGTGCACGCGCACCCCAACCTTACAGAGGGCGCGCACAGACGCTCCTCTTGTAAACCTCCCCAGACCTCTGGCTCCACCTCCCATGCTGTACAGGTAATCTCCCTCTCTGATTTACCTGTCTCCTCCCTCTCTCCTTCTCACCTACCCTCTCACTCTACCCTCTACTCCTCTTCTCTTATATTTTGGGGGTTCAATATGAGCTTGTGGGTGTTCTATATGTCTTACACTTCTTGTTCAGCTGGTCTTAGCTGATTGGAGGGTGGCAACCTCCTACCTAATTTAAGCTCACCCCCTCCCACTTTTAAATTGTTAAAAGCTCACTCCATAGCATCTCCCACTCTCAGGGGAACTTGCCTGCTTGCAGTGTGCTTGTGACAAATCTAATACAGAGTGCTTTTCCTGGTAATGTACAGGTTAATAAAAGCATCAATCAGACTTAGAACTTTGCAACTAATTTTGACAGATTTGTTATAAATCATTCTTCCTGGCAATGCACAGGTTATTAAGAATTTATATTAGTGTAGGGACCCTTGAGATTTGGTCTGCCGTGCAGTGGCTCAGGGGCTTACAACAATTTGGCCAAAATGTTAAACTAAAAGACCATTTTATTTAATAGATATCAATACATGTATATTTAGGCACTGTACCGTGTATAACCTTTCGCTGGATGTGCATTGAGCTCTGTCTGTGTTTCATGATTGTCTCTGGTTTTAAATGTATATTGCCATGCTCAGTAGCACTCCTCTGTGACACATATACGCTTATATATATATGTTGTGGCTATTTTGGGGGTTCAATATGAGCTTGTGGATGTTCTATATGTCTTACAATTCTTGTTCAGCTGGTCTTAGCTGATTGGAGGGTGGCAACCTCCTACCTAATTTAAGCTCACCCCCTCCCACTTTTAAATGGTTAAAAGCTCACTCCATAGCATCTCTCACTCTCAGGGGAACTTGCCTGCTTGCAGTGTGATTGTGACAAATCTAATACAGAGTGCTTTTCCTGGTAATGTACAGGTTAATAAAAGCTTCAATCAGACTTAGAACTTTGCAACTAATTTTGACAGATTTATTATAAATCATTCTTCCTGGCAATGCACAGGTTATTAAGAATTTATATTAGTGTAGGGACCCTTGAGATTTGGTCTGCCGTGCAGTAGCTCAAGGGCTTACAATAATTTGGCCAAAATGTTAAACAAAAAGACCATTTTATTTAATAGATATCAATACATGTATATTTAGGCACTGTACCGTGTATAAAGTTTCGCTGGATGTGCATTGAGCTCTGTCTGTGTTTCATGTTCGTCTCTGGTTTTAATTGTACTGGATTACCCTGCTCTATCCTGCCCTTGAACCCTGCATCCGTATACGACTTAGCTGCCTTCTGTTACCCCTGGACTCTGGCTTACGGACATCACTATCCTGCTCTCTATTGCCCCTGGACTCTGGCACACGGACATCACTATCAAACTCTGAAACCCAAGGGGTTGCAAGTATACATTAACCTTCTTTCTACAGGCCCGGCAATGTACTACCACACTCCAGGCACGCCCTCACTGCTGTGGGTGCGTGTTATAACCCTACCCGCCTCAGTACTGGGGACTGGCCAGGTCTGCGGGCATACAGGCGTTACAACTGGCTAGCTAAAATCATGTAGTCAGCTTTTTGCTGAGATTCATTTTCTTATGTGGTCAGCTTTTTGCTGTTTAAATCAGTAGTAGGAGACTAGTTCTCTGGGAGGCAGAATCACCCCACATAGCTGCCATGGAAACCAAGGTTGTAGATAATGTAGGCAGTAAGAAAGTTATGTATTTCAGCCAGTGCCTGTCGTGGGAGATTTACGCCCCAAAGATCACCCCACTAACATGTCTTGCCCCTAAATCACGCCTCTAATCTAAGTTACGCCTAAGTTACGCCTCTAACCAATGTTTTCTTTGTTCTGTATAAATATCTTTACCTTATACTTAATAAACGAGACAAAGGTTTTGAAACACTGCGTGCATGTCATTTCATTTCCTTCGTTTCCCGGGCCTGTGCATTTTACCAGATCAAAGCTAGCAGTGCCAGGGTGTGGTAAAGCTTCCCGGGAGGTCTGCAGCATGTGGTGCTATGTGTGTGTATCCATCACAAGGCCTCCAGCCCTTTTTCCAATTGGCATGGCAGGTTCTTTCACATTTCTTTTACAGTCTTTGGGAAGGGAGGGGAGAGAGACTGAACACAAATGGTACAAATTTTATTCTGGATCCAAACCTTAGCAATTTTGCACCTGGTGGCAGTGGCTGTTTGAGTTATCAGTTTATTTTCTTCTCTCGAGAGACCCCAATGGGTCTATTCAGGAGAAATAACCACGGATCCAATGGTATCTCTACGACCAGAAATCCCTGTATCCAACTGTGAATCTGGGCCAAAAGTTCAGCTATACAGGGGCAGGACCACCACATGTGGATAAATGTGGCTCTCTCTCTCCATACCCTTTTGGGCACAGTGGAGAGTATCCTAGTATATATTTGGACATGACTACAGGAGATCCATACCACCACAGCATTACTCTGTACACATTTTCTTTCACAGATTTGTACCGATGGAGCAGCTAGCCACCCATTTGGAAATATCATCCCAATCCTCTTCCTCCAGTTCCTCGCCCAGGACCCTTTCCCATAGTCTAATATAGCCGCGTTTCTCCTGGGAGGCAGCACTAGGGATAGAGAAAATTCCATATAATCTTGAGGTTAGGCCTCTCTGTGTCTCTGCTTCTATACACATCAGTTCGAACCTTGACTCAGAGTTGGCGGATTGGTTTTAGCGTAAAAAGATCTAATCTGGAGAAAGCAAAATATTTCTCTTGATGGGATTCCTTTTTCCAAAATCAGTTGATCAAACTGCACCATTCTACCTTTTTTGCTCAGATCTGTTAATCTACTTATTCTCGCCTTTGCCCAATTGGAGAACAACTGCCTGTCTTGACCCGGGGGAAAATTTGTGTTCCCCCATAGAGGAGTTAATTGAGAGTTTTTGGATGCCAACAGTATTTAAATTTGAGTTTGTCCCAGATCTTCACACAGTGTGCGACATTTGGGGGAAGTTTGGGAGCCGGTGGCCTATTATTTGAGGGTAACCAAAGTATATTAGCTATCTCAACTGGGTGTATCAATGCTGACTCAAGTGCCACCCATCTTGTCAGGCCGGGGTTGGCGTGCCAAGCCCCCAAGTGACCTGTTTGTGCTGCCCTATAATAGGATAGCAAGCAAGGTAGACCCAGGCCCCCTGCTTTCGCTGGGTAAGTGAGAATTTCTTTATTAACCCTTGCCTTCTTATTAATCCAAATACATATTTTATGAGTGATTGGATATTTAGTATGTCCGAGTTGTTAACCGGTATAGGGAGAGTTTGGAATAGATAAAGCAACCTGGGAAGAAGGTTCATTTTTACCGACTGAACCCTTCTTATCCAGAAATTTTGAAATTGGACCACTTTTTGAGATCTGTTGCTAATATATTGAGGGGTCGTGGATAGTTGGCATTGTATAGGCCATGTCCTTTCGGCTTGAAGGCTATCCAGCACTTCTTGTGATTTGACAATTATTATCATCGCTTCATGCGGAACCTTTCCTTGGTCCTGGCTCCCATCACTGCTCTGACCAGTAAGGGCGTGGACCCTTTGCAGTGGACGACTGAGGCAGTAGAGGCCTTTGAGAGACTAAAAAAGGCATTTGCATTGGCTCCAATCCTGGTACACCCGAATCCCACCTTACCCTTCAGGTGGATGCATCGAAGTCGGGGCAGGGGTGGTAGTGTCACAACATAAGGACGAGGAAAAAAAATCACCAGCCTCTCCTAGTGGATGGACAGGAGGAGTTCGAGGCCCAATCGATCCTTGACTCCAGAAGGTCCAGAGGAAGAATCCAGTAGCTCGTGCATTGGAAGGGTTTCGGCCCTGAGGAACGGTCCTGGATTCCCTGGGGATAAACTTTATGCAGTTGACACCTTTTGGACACCGGATGGTGCCCCCCAAGAGCTGCTCCCCTATACACAGGACCAGCTTGTTAAGGATTAACATTTGCTTGTACTTTCTGGAATGTCAACCCCACCCACTGGAATGTTAATGAGCCAAGAGGACAAAGAACGTTGAATTCACAGCTGCGTACAATCTGAAACCCTTCAGTGTACTTCTGTGTCGCCCCAAAGGTTGACAAACGTTGGCGCACCCGAAGGGCAGTTAAAGGGTGTGAGTCATTTGCTGATGTTTGGTGATGTTAACGCTTCTCTATTTCCATCTGAAGCTCACCAGCCCTTTTATCCCCTGTACCCAAATTTCCAACTCTATCTGTCCGTGAAATGTCTGTGAATTGACTGCATAGCACTGTTCTTTTTTTTGTTGTTATTTTTTTAACTCGAATTGTTGTTTCTTCAATAATTTCATTTTATTTCATATCTTTCAAGATGCATCAATCGTCGTCTCTTGTAATGTATTAAGAGTCATAAAGATTAGGGATCTATATATGCTTTTTACTTATTATGCTTTTTATTTTGATCATATTTTAAACTATATTAATTCTGTTATTTATACTTTGAATTATATTAAAACTATGATTCTTTCCTTATAAATCTAAAGGAGAATCTTTTTAGTGTGTGGTTATTTATTATAGAATTGTATAAAATTTCTGCAATTATATTGTAATTCCTGGCCAAATGGGGGATATATTTCAGCTGCCCATGGTTAGGGATGTTTTAAATCAGTTAACCTTATGGAGGAGGGGTTATTGATGGTTTGAGTGGGTATATAAAGACCCTTTGAGCAGGTCACTGCTACTCCTGATGAAGACGTCATTTAGAACGTCGAAACGCGTAGAGCGTGACCCTACGATTGAGAGGGAGAAAGACTGCTGAGGGAGTCCGTGACGTCATCTCCAACCGGCCGGAACACCGGAAGTGACGTATCGGTTCCTGATCGAGACACAGTCGGGCGGCGTGCAGCAGCAGCAGCGGCGTGAAGTGATCGTGAGATCACCTACATCCTATGCTGTTTATCCATTTGGATCCTGTAAGCCTCCAATTTTATTGTGTGTGGATAAATCGTTTGTTTTTATTCCTGACTCTGTGTGTGTCTTTCTCTGCTTGAGATTGCACCTCCTCCTACTGGCTTTGGTCTATGACCTATTACCTTGCTGGCTATGCTTGTTTAAGCTTTATTCCAGCTCTCTGAGTATTACTTGTAAGCCATATCATTGTGTTCTTACAATATTGCACCATGTAGATTTTGTTTTATTTTTAAGGTACCATCGCTCCCCTGGTTCTTCTGTGCTCATGATCTGTTGGACCTTGAAACAGTCCATCTAAGGGTTTGAGTGTGTTTGTTTGTACCTTTATATTGCACATGTTTAGTTATGTAACGGGTTTCCCCCCCCCCCCCCCAATCGCAGATTATACTGTGGGTGCGGAGAAACATACAATGTTACCATAGGTGTGGTGCATTACCTGTTGGCTCGCAGGAGGGCTGACCTTCCGCCACGGGGAACCTGGGGCAATTATACTAGGGGTACTCACTTACAACGATGCAGCGCCTCCACCTGCGATGGCTCCCACCAGAGGGGGAGTGGTTCCTCACAGGACAATCAATAATACCATACACATATGCATGTATATTAACCATAACCTTTTACTAACAAGCAAGCAACCATATCACATCAATACCTTAATAACCTGTGTCCCTCTCTAGAGGAGACACTTGCTGCGTCGCGCGGACGCTTACGCTAACTTGCACCACTGCGGGCGCCCACAATCTATACATCACGGCGGACGCTAACCCTTGTACGTCACGGCGGACGCTAACACCCTTGTACGTCACGGCGGACGCTAACACCCCCACAGAATGATCTCACCCTGTGTTCGGTGAACCCAGCCCAATGTCTCGCACTCCCAAGTCATATACCAGTGTGTGTGTGTGACTGCGCAGCCACTATTTCTGGTGATAGGTCTTGTTGGTGCACGTGAGGTAGTGCGTTACCTGCCCGGGCTCCAGCCACGGGTGCTGCTATACCACCGGGGTTGGATCGTTGTGATATCCTCCTACGCGTGGGGTGAATTCCGGCGTGGATAATATCACCGCAGCTCCACCCCGTCTGTGCCTTGGCGAGGATCTGTATGCTGCCCGCAGGCCGCAGTCACTGCTGGCTTGGCCTCTGTGAAGATAGTCCAGCTCTCTTTCAGCAACCGATCAATATTCTTGGTCCACTACTAATAACTAGATAATGGGGCAGAATCCCTAACCTAGGGCTTGTCCCTACAATACTCAGCTAGGATGACTCAGGGTTATCTGGGTCCTAGGGGAGTACTGGCCTAGTGCAGGGAGTCACTGACTCCTGCACCCTACCTCCTTCCCCTAGCTGCTCCTCTCACCAACTGACTAGCGTGCTCCAAGCCCGCGAAATGTATCACTTTGTTGCAAGCAGAACTCCTGTAGCCCTATTGGCTCCCTGGCATCATGGGGCCACTCCAGAGGCTCATGGGACTTGAAGTCCCCTTACAGAGTCCTCCTCTGATTGGCCAGGGCTTCGCGGGCTATACTGGCTCTTCACTGCGCATGCGCGAACTCCCTGGAGTCCTTCCGGTGCACCTAGTCCCTGCGCATGCGCAATGCACCTAACAATGGCGGCGCCCTGTTCCACGAGCCACCGGGGCCGCAGCAACGCGACCATGGCCTTAACAACGGCCCGATCGCGCCACCGGCAACCGGCCCGATCGCATCCCTGACAACCGGCCGCAACTCTAGGTAACGCGCGGCTTGCGCACCAGTACACCTCACACCCTCGTACTCGGCGGCCCTGCGCAGCGGAAGAAGGGGGGTCAGTATGGCAAGGGGGACCTGGTTACATCCTCCCCCTGGTATAATCCCCAAAGTCCTCGCTTGGGACACAACTCAAGGTAACTATATACAGAAGTTATATAATGAAAATGCATTTGAAAACATAACTTAGCACATGCATGACTCTACACGATATTGCACAATTCTGTGAGCATCACAATCACAGATTGGATCTTGCTCCGAGAGCACTGCTGAGCCTCATAATGGGGTGCCCCCATTTGATCATAGGTTACCCGAGTTGGAGGGTACCTGACTCTTTGGCCCCGTCGGAGCTGTTCTTCTGCAACTCCCTCGGGGGAGTAATAAACAGAGTCCTGAGGCTCAGCCTCTTCCCTTGAGGGGAGAAATGTCTCTGCACAGTCTCTGTTAGGCACAAAGCTCGGGCTCTGTGGATCCAAAGGCTGGCCTGTTGGTGCCACCTTAGTAGGCGTTGGCCTACGGGGCCCTTTACCCGTAGCTCCTCCGGGAGATGCCCCTTCTGTAGAGCAGTCCCTTTGAGAGGGTCTTTCCATAGGATCTTCAGGAATTTGAGAGTGGGTCTCGTTATTGACAGTCTCTTGACCCAGCTCTGATACGTCGGGCTCACCGTTGAGCGGTGTGGTCAGTATCTCTGTCTCTTCATCTTCCACTTGTGGAATGGGGAGAAGATGATTACGGTGCCATACCTTTACCCGGCCGTCAGTGTCTTTGATGCGATACACCGGGAGGGCAGGCATCTGGGATTCTATTTCATACACTCCGTCTCTCCATCGGTCGGCCAATTTGTGTTTTTCCCGGGACTCCGAGATTGCGAAGCAACACAGCATCCCCAGGAAGAAGTTCCCGATATTTGACCTTATGATCGTATCGCCTTTTATTGTGAGCGTTCAGCTTAGCGGTAGACTTCTCAGCCTGTCGATAGGCCTGCTGTAAGCTGTCTTTGAGCCTTTGCACGTATTTGAAATGGGTAGCGTTGTGTATCCCATCTGTCGAGACGCGAAGGCGCACATCCACTGGCAGTCTCGCCTCTCGCCCAAACATGAGGAAGTATGGGGAGAATCCAGTTGACTCGTGTCTGGTACAGTTATACGCATGCACCAAAGCCTCCACATGTCGACTCCATTCGGTTTTCTGAGCACTCTGCAGAGTTCCGAGCATGTCCAGTTAGGTTCGATTAAAGCGCTCGGGCAGTGCATCTCCTTCTGGGTGATACGGGGTCGTTCGTGACTTGGTGATGCTCAGCATTTTGAGTAGTTCTCTGATCAAGGTACTCTCAAAGTCCCGCCCTTGGTCAGAGTGAAGGCGGTTGGGGAGACCATAGTGCACGAAGTACTTCTCCCATAATATTTTTGCAACTGTGATGGCTTTCTGATCTTTCGTGGGGAAGGCCTGGGCATAACGGGTGTAATGGTCCGTGATGATCAACATGTTGCATATTCCCCGACTATCAGGCTCAATGCACAGAAAGTCCATACACACAAGGTCCATGGGGCCAAATCTTTTTAGATGGCCCATGGGGGCTGCTCGAGTAGGCAGGGTCTTGCGCTGTATACACCTGGTACAACGGCGACAATGTCGTTCAACGGCCTCTCGCATATTGAGCCAGAAAAAGCGATCTCTGACCAACCCAAAGGTCTTTTCTATCCCAAGATGTCCATGATCATCATGTAGGGACTTCAACACCAGGTATTGTAAGTTCTTAGGTAGAACTAGTTGTCGCCTATCCAGGTGGTTGTGGTATTGCACCACCCGATATAGTAAGCCATTGTCTATTTCGAATTTGTCCCATTCCCGCATGAGCAAAGCCACTAAGTCATTTGGTGCACGCTTCAGAAGGGTTGGATTCTTCCGGGCAACGGCTTGTCGGATGATACTGACAACAGGATCTCGTATTTGATAGTCTACCAGATCTTTCCACCGTAACACCTTGTCATGCGTGATGTTCATCCCTTTTGGGTCGCAGTAGGCGGCTGGAACAGCCTGCGACCGGCATCCCAATGAGTCGGCCACTCTTAATTCTGAAAAGGCCACTTGGTCGTGGACGATGGCGGCCATGCTACACATAGCTCGTACTCCGGGTCCTGGGAGTTCCTCCCATTCCTCATCGTCCGGAATAGCACTTAACCCGGGCCGTCTGGATAGAGCGTCAGCCCCTATATTCAAAGGTCCCGGCTTATACTTCATGGAGAAACTGTAGTTGCTTAGGGCGGCCAGCCAGCGGTGTCCGGCGGCGTCCAATTTGGCCGAGGTGTTGACGTATGTGAGGGGATTGTTGTCCGTCCTTACCTCGAAGGCAACACCGTACAGGTAATCGTGGAGCTTCTCGGTGATAGCCCACTTGAGAGCCAGAAACTCCAACTTGTGGGCAGGGTACCTCTGTTCACTGGGGGTCAGACTGCGACTGATGTAGGTGACAGGCCGAAGGCCCTCGGGGTGCTTCTGGTGCAGGACGGCGCCCAGTCCATTGAGACTGGCATCCACATGCAGAACGTATGGTTGTTCGGGATCAGCATACGCAAGCACTGGTGCTTCGGTCAGACATTTCTTCAATTTCGAGAAGGCCTGTTCGCACTCAGACGTCCATTTATCGCCAAACGGTTGGCGAGCAGATACAGGGCCTCATGCAGTAAGCCCCGATACAAAATTTTCGGCACGAATTGCGAAAAGGCTTTTTTTGGGCGATTTGCCCTCGCAGTATTCAGTAAGGGCCGAATCCTTCCGATCCCTGCCGAAGCACTGCGAAAGCAAAGCTGCCGATGACCTGTGGCGATACAGCCTGGCTCCCGATAAGGCTCCCGATAAGCCTTTGGTGCCGATAGATGTTTGCAGCTGAGAGAGACAAGCCGCTCTCTCAGCGCAAACATCGGCACCAAAAAAAGTATTTAAAAACAACTTTTACTCATAGTGTACATGTGCAGGGGGTCTTCGGAGCTGAACCGCGTTGGTTTGAGGTCCGGGGACCCCCTGCCCCCCGAGATACAGGCCCCTTTATGAGGTGCCGGTATCCCTCGGCGTTTAAAGGTCCCGATCACGTGACCGCGACCTGTAAACAAACCAGAGGGATACCGGCACCCCATAAAGGGGCCTGTATCTCGGGGGGCAGGGGGTCCCCGGACCTCAAACCAACGCGGTTCTGCTCCGGAGACCCTCTGCACATGTACAGTATAAATAAAACACACACACATCAATAAAGACTCGTTCCTTACCTTGGCGGCTATGTGCAACGGTAATGAAGCAGCATGAATGTCTTTTTAATTATACTGTACAGTGAGCAGGGGGTCCCCTGAGCTGAACCGCATTGCTTTGTGGAGCAAGGACCCCCTGCTTCCCGAGTTACAGGCCCCGGTATGTGTCATCGGGTGGCAGTGTCGCCGCCATGTTTATAGCGTCCCCGCAATAAACATGGCGTCCACACTGTAACCGATGGCCCAAACCGGGGCCTGTAACTCGGGAGGCAGGGGGTCTCTGAGCCACAAATAAATGCGCTTCAGCTCAGGGGGCCTCCTGCTTCCGCACAATATTATTAAAATACATTAATGCTGCTTCATTACCATAGCGGATAGCCGCTAAGGCAATGAAGGGGTTAACGCACAGTAGCATGTTTATTGGGGACAAATGCCCCCAATAAACATAGCAGCAATACACAACATACAGTATAGTAATGGGCAGAATGACTACTATCCACAAATGGATAATAGTGCAGTTGTCCATTTAAAATACATACACAACAATAAAGACTTTAAATACATATAGCACTCACCCATGTCCCACTGCCACGATGAAGGCCATCCTCATCTTCATCCTGCCCATGCCCCATCCGCTTCTGCAAAACAAACACAAGAATTACAACATCCAAATTAATGTCCCCTAACCCCTTAATCACCATAGCGGTTATTAACCGCTACAGTTATTAAGGGGTTAAGCCACCATCACCCACATACCCTCCCCCACAAAGCCCCCCAACCACCCTCACCCAATACCCACAGGGGAGTCCTACCAAATACCCTTGGGCCTAATAACCCCTCCCCCAGCACATACAGTACAATAATGTGCCAAATAACTATTATCCACATAGGGATAATACATTATTTGGCCATTATTAAACACATTCAATACCGTTAAAATGTAAAGAAAATTGTACTAACCTCATCAATAAGAAGTCTCCGTCGCCAGCATCATCCTTGGGGTCCGTTGCCAACATTATAAATAGCCACAACATTTGAATATCATTAACATAACACTGAACCCCTTAATCACCTTATCGGGTACTAACCTGAAAGGTAATTAAGGGGTGAAGCCATCCTGCAATGCCTACAACAGTTATGCATAACATCCTCAGTGAAATAAAAACCAATTGCCTAACCAAATTCCATTTAATCATTCAATCTGTAGGCTCACATGCCTCATAAAACATTGCATTTACAGTGTATACATGTAGCATAACATGTAAACTGCATGTACACGCTGCAAATCAATGTTAACAATACAATAATCCCACTCAAATCGCCATACATCACAAGAAGTATATTATTTAATCCAATAAACTCACCATCAATGAATTACCACACATCACTTACATCCCTAAACAATTAAAATACCATCCATACCAATTACACAATGAACTAAAGCTATCCTAACAGAGAACAACTTCAAAACATAGTCAAAAGTACACCAACAATTACAATATACTAAAGCAAGGCTTTCCATATCCTACTGTACGGCCTGGAAGCCCAAAACTTACATCTGTCTAAAAATAAAATACATTTAGCACACATCAATGCATAGCCACAATGATTAACAATACAGAATTAGAAGCTTTAACAACACTATCATTTCTTACCCTGTATATATATCTGTACACATACATACAGTGGGAAGAAATGATATGCATTATAAAAAATGAAAACATGAAAAAGCAACAAAAAAAACAGTTACATTAAGAACATTTCTTTATTTAACTTACCATTACTTGCCCCCACCGACTCCCGTTGATCAGCTTACTCACGTACCAATCCCCGACACCATCCACGACACCATCCACGACACAATCCAGGAACAAATCCACGAACCAAACCAGGAACCAATCCAAGAACAAGTGCAGGAACCAATCCAAGAACAAGTGCAGGAACCAATCCAGGAAGCAAGCCACGAAGAAATCCACGAAACAATCCACGACACGATCCAGGAACAGGAACCCATAAAAGAAAAAAACATAACAAATTAAACATTAAAATAATAAAACATGACAATCAAGGGTTGTACTAGTTTTATTCTTAGTGAATCTGTATTAAAATACCTTGTTCCGGGGTCTTCTTGACGTCCGGTGCCACGCCCTGGTCTTCAATCTTCAGGAGGAGGTCCATCCTCCTCGGCATCTGCCTTCAAAATGAGACGACATAGGCTTTTAAAGGCCTATGACGTCACATTTGTCGTCATATGGTTCCCACGGCCCTGATTGGGCCGTGAAAACCATGTGTTTTGGCCGATGTAAAAAAATTGATGACGTTACTTAAAGGCAATGCCAGCACAGCCAATCAGAATGGCTTTGCTGCTATTGCCTTTAAGAAAACGTCATGAAATGACACATGGCCGGACTCACATGGTAAGCCAGCCAATCAGAGTAGGGATGGAGTTCCCACGCTCTGATTGGCTGGCTTACCATGTGAGTGGTTCCTCACAGGACAATCAATAATACCATACACATATGCATGTATATTAACCATAACCTTTTACTAACAAGCAAGCAACCATATCACATCAATACCTTAATAACCTGTGTCCCTCTCTAGAGGAGACACTTGCTGCGTCGCGCGGACGCTTACGCTAACTTGCACCACTGTGGGCGCCCACAATCTATACGTCATGGTGGACGCTAACCCTTGTACGTCACGGCGGACACTAACACCCTTGTACACCCTTGTACGTCACGGCTATACTGGCTCTTCACTGCGCATGCGCGAACTCCCTGGAGTCCTCCCGGTGCTCCTAGTCCCTGTGCATGCGCAACGGACCTAACAATGGCGGCGCCCTGTTCCGCGAGCCACCGGGGCCACAGCAACGCGACCGCGGCCTTAACAACGGCCCGATCGCGTCCCCAGCAACCGGCCCAATCGCGTCCCTGACAACCGGCCGCAACTCTAGGTAACGCGCGGCTCGCGCACCAGTACCCCTCACTCCCTCGCACTCGGCGGCCATGCGCAGCAGAAGAAGGGGGGTCAGTATGGCAAGGGGGACCTGGTTACAGTTATATTTAATTAATCACTTTGCACTTGTATATTTATACACTTACCTGATAATTTAATTGTTTATTTATCAAGTTTCATTTGTATGCACTAGTTTAAGTATTAGAGCGCCATCTACTGTTGTTTGTTATATCTGTTTTGTTTCTTTTAGATACACTGGCGACACACTTAATCGCACTACGGCCAGATCCGCAAGCCGGGAGATTTCCCGGCTTGCTAGTGGCCACCCCTCGGCGTGCCGCGCGTCACCGACGCACGGTCACGCATCATCGGGAGCCTGCGCCCCCTGCACGCGCGTCCAGGGCTCCCCGAGGGAGCCCTGGTGTCCCGCGATGTGGGGGACGGCGGCAGGGGGTTCCGGGGGACCCGGCGGACCCGGCAGCGGTAGGGAGAGCGCCCCGATCGGAGGGCGCTCTTCCGCTGCTTCGGCGCGTGCCCGTCACCCTCCGGCACGCGCCAGGCTACTGCTGCGGCCGAGAACGGGCAAATGCTCGAATAAACTCGGCCGCAGCAGTAGGCTGCACTACTTATTATTCACATTGTCACTATGGAAGATATTGAGATAGATATTAATTCTTCCACTATTTTTTCAAGAAGACACACAAGATTAGTGGACTTCAATAGCATTCTCAAATTAGATCTAGATAATGGGCCCATTGTTGGGGAGGCAAATATCTTAGAGGCTGAATTTGAAAAATTAGAAAAGCTGCTCATTAACGACATTAAGAAATTTTGGGATTATACATTTTTGGAACAATATGTTTTAAGTGGGAGAGTCCCAAGAGGTTTAAGACTAAATAAAGATCCATCTCTAGACCTTGAGGATGAGATTTTTCTTGACAAGTGGTATAACCTTTTAGAAAAATGCTCCCATGACTTAATGAGTTTGATCATACAACAGCAAAAAAACCATGTGTCACAAATTGACATAGAGGTAAAAGAAATTGAAGAGAGGATTGGTAAATTAGATCAAACTGCACTCTTTAAAGAGAAAGATACTAAATTACAAAATAAATTAGATAAAATCTGGAAAGAGACGATTACAAAAAAAGTAAAGAAATTCCTTAGAGATGAGGAGGACTATAAAGATGGTCCCCCTAGAAAAATTGAACCTATTGCTAAAAAAGAAAAGGACAACGATAAGAAAAAAAACCCTAAAAAAAAAACAATAAAAGCTTTACCTAAAATAGATAAAGCAAAGGTAGGGTAGATACCTAGGAAATACACACCAAAAAAATCTAGGAAAAGCCCTGAAAGAGATAATTGGAGAACAAAGCAGCCAAGACATGTAAAAAAAACAGGCCAAGGTGCAGGTAAACATAGAGTCAACTCCAAAAAGGAATATGAGTATAGATTGTGACTCAGAAGGGGAAATAAATATTAGCAATAGGAGAGATCAGAGAGAAGCCCAAAGGGATAAAATGTTCCGAAAGGGTGGTCTCAAATTAGGAAACAATAAGGATTTTTTAGGGGAGGGAGGGTCCACTTCTTTTCAGGGAGCGAATCGCTATGCTCCGATGATGGAAAGGGACCCCTCCTCGGAAAGGAAAAAAAGAAGAAGAAACGACGAAAACAGGGACGACGAAAAAAAGAAATACCTCAAAAAAAGCAAGAGATAAGTAATAATATTTTTAACTTAAGTTCAAAGGTACTATCACAGTCTGAACAGTCAGTTATCTCGAGAGGCCTGAAGTTTGCCCCCACTGTAGGTCCAAGCAGCTTTGGCCTCTTTATAGATGCTCAGAGATTTCTAAGAAAATTAACGATCAAAAGATTCTTCAGACAAAAAGAGGTAGAACTGAGAACTATGGAAAATTTAAAAATAGATTCCCCGAAAATTACTACTGATCAACTGTTTGTAGAAAAACCTACATTGGTACATTCTGGGTTAAAATTGCCATCCACATTTTACCCCAGACATATGAAAGGGAAGAATTTGGATGTTTTTGCCCAGTTGGTACAGAGAGATTTTGAGAAATTAGTCTTGTCAGAAGAAAAATTTGATAATAATCTAAACAAAAGTGAGCGAGAAGCACTCAAAACCCTTCAAGAAGATACCAGTGTGGTTATAAAGCAGGCTGATAAAGGGGGGGGGGGGTGTTGCCATTATCAATAGAGGCGATTACATAATTGAATCCAACAGGATTTTAGGTGATAAAAACACCTACACACGTTTAAAAAAAGAACCAACATTGGAGTTTTTAAAAGAAATAAAAGTACTGCTGGATAAAGGAAAAGCTGAGGAGATAATAAATTAGAGTGAATACAACTTTCTCTACAAAGAACATCCTATTAGAACTATTTTTTATTACCTCCCAAAACTCCATAAGAGCCTCACAAACCCCCCTGGGAGACCTATAATAGCAGGCATTGACTCACTGACTTCTAATCTATCTGCATATATAGATACTTACCTGCAAAAATATGTCAAGAAACTCCCATCGTATCTTAAAGATACGACGGACATCATGCGTATCTTGGATGGTCAAGTATGGGAAGAAGGGTGGTTCTTAGCAACATGCGACGTAACTTCTCTATACACATGTATTAGTCATAGAGATGGGCATGAAGCTATAGATAGGGCGTTGTCGAGAGATCCTGACATGCCCCATGAACAGGCCAACTTCATCCTGGATGGGATCAAGTTTATTCTTGAACATAATTACTTTGTGTTTGATTGAGGGAACATACTATCTCCAGAAGTGTGGTACCGCCATGGGCACGAAGTTTGCACCCAGCTACGCAAATCTTCTCATGGGCGCATGGGAAGAAGACTATATTTGGTCTATTGCGGAGCTGGGTGTGGATTTGTGCCTGTGGCAGAGATATATCGATGATATATTTTCTGTCTGGAGAGGAGATGAAGAGAGTCTGGTGAGATTCATCCATTATCTTAATGATAATCCACTTAACCTTAAGTTTTCCTGTGAGTACAGTCAAGAAAGGGTTAATTTCCTGGATATTACTGTACTCATTGATAATGGATCAATAAGCACTCAGACTTTCTTCAAAGAGGTGGACATTAATAATTATATATCACCTCTAAGTTGCCATCACCCCAAATGGTTACAAAGTGTGCCATACGGACAATTTAGGCGAATTAGGAGAAACTGTTCTGATAATAATACCTTTCAGAAACAGTCTCTTTTTTTGCAGAATAGATTTAAAGAAAAAAAACTATGAGGATAAGACTATTAAAGATGCGGTAGAAAGAGTAGCTGGTTTAGAAAGAAGGAACCTTTTGAGTGACAAAATCAAAACAAAGACCAATAAAAATTTCGATTTCTCTTTCCTCACAAATTATAATAGACAGTCAGAAAGGATAACAAAAATAATCCGTAAACATTGGCACATTGTCAAAAATGATCCAATACTGGGAGATGTAGTTCCCGAACAACCAATGGTAATCTTTAAAAAGGCAAATACTTTAAAAAATAAGCTAGCACCTAGGGCCTTACCTAAAATTATCAACAAATGGAATAGGTGGTTACCACAAATCAAAGGATTTTTTGGTTGCACAACATGTACGGCATGTAGGCAGAGAGCAGATGACAAATTTGGATTTATGTCAAATATTTCTAAGCACAAATTTCAAATTAAATAACATATTACATGCAAAACGGACTACGTGGTTTACCTTATACAATGCCCATGTGGGCTACAGTATGCAGGCCAAACCACTCGGCCCATAAGGACACGTATTCTTGAGCATATTGGTAACATTAGAAGAGGGGTTACCACCCATCTATTTTCGCACCATTTTATTCTCAAACATCAGGGTGAGACATCAGGCCTGAGGTTTACTGTCCTTGAACATGTGCTGCCCCATTTGAGGGGTGGAGACAGAACTGTTGCACTTAAGAAAAAAAAGAGTTTCTGGATTTTTTCATTAAAAACCTTAGTTCCCCAAGGCCTAAATGTGGATTTTGAATTGGGTGCCTTTCTCTAAATGTTTACCAATTTATATTTGCTTAAATCCATTTTTGCAATCTGCTTTGTGCTCCTTTAATATTCGAGTGTCTAAGGTACCTATAAGGTTTTGTTAGTTAAATATGAGTAATGTGATTTATATTCTTATGTTGTTTCTTCACTAATTCCATTTTATTTCATATCTTTCAAGATGCATCAATCGTCGTCTCTTGTAATATATTAAGAGTCATTAAGATTAGGGATCTATATATGCTTTTTACTTATTATGCTTTTTATTTTGATCATATTTTAAACTATATTAATTCTGTTATTAATACTTTGAATTATATTAAAACTATGATTCTTTCCTTATAAATCTAAAGGAGAATCTTTTTAGTGTGTGGTTATTTATTATAGAATTGTATAAAATTTCTGCAATTATATTGTAATTCCTGGCCAAATGGGGGATATATTTCAGCTGCCCATGGTTAGGGATGTTTTAAATCAGTTAACCTTATGGAGGAGGGGTTATTGATGGTTTGAGTGGGTATATAAAGACCCTGTGAGCAGGTCACTGCTACTCCTGATGAAGACGTCATTTAGAACGTCGAAACGCGTAGAGCGTGACCCTACGATTGAGAGGGAGAAAGACTGCTGAGGGAGTCCGTGACGTCATCTCCAACCGGCCGGAACACCGGAAGTGACGTATCGGTTCCTGATCGAGACACAGTCGGGCGGCGTGCAGCAGCAGCAGCGGTGTGAAGTGATCGTGAGATCACCTACATCCTATGCTGTTTATCCATTTGGATCCTGTAAGCCTCCAATTTTATTGTGTGTGGATAAATCGTTTGTTTTTATTCCTGACTCTGTGTGTGTCTTTGTAGAGGAAGTTCCAGGGGAGCGTCGCCGTATGCACATAAAAGGAAAAAAACAGTGGATAGTGTAATATTGTAAACAACAATAAATAGTGAAAGTGAATAACGAATTGACTTACTTATTAGATAAAGTTTATTTCCATCTACACTATGGCTGTTTTCTATTTTTCCAAGATGTGCTGACCCATATACCAAACCTCTGGAACGAGCTGCATCACAGAGTATTACTCACTCACATGCCTTTATTCCTGCTACTTTTGTGAGTAGGAATTCGTTATTCACTTTCACTATTTATTGTTGTTTACAATATTACACTATCCACTGTTTTTTTCCTTTTATGTGCATACGGCGACGCTCCCCTGGAACTTCCTCTACAATATTGCTGCAAGACTTCTGGAACAGTCTTTTGTCGGGGTCGAGTGATAAGTTGTTTTTGCCTTTATTTCACTGTTATTAATATATTTCACTGTTTATTATTTGAATTTTGTTATCACTGCACTATTTTTTGCATAATATTTTCACTGCTTGTGGTACAGTAGAGCGCCATCTAGTGTTTTTTTCACATTATCTGTGTGTGTCTTTCTCTGCTTGAGATTGCACCTCCTCCTACTGTCTTTGGTCTATGACCTTTTACCTTGCTGGCTATGCTTGTTTAAGCTTTATTCCAGCTCTCTGAGTATTACTTGGAAGCCATATCATTGTGTTCTTACAATATTGCACCATGTAGATTTTGTTTTATTTTTAAGGTACCATCGTGTAACGAACGGGGAGTCACGCCGCTCTCAGCGTGCTCCCCACTTACCTGCAGCCCTGCCAGGGCTTCCTGCGTCTCACACGGATCCCTCCTCCAGGACGCCGAGCTCCGTTTCCCCTGTGCGCGCACACGCACATCAGTCCTCTTCTTCTGCCTTCGGGTCTGGGCGTGTGCCCGCTCACGCATCCACAGGCGCAGCCATACGGAGGCGCGGCCACACGGAGGCGCACCAGCCTCTTAAAGGCACAGTACCTATTTCCAATGCTGCAATCCAATATACCAGTTCTTCTAGGATCTATAGCCCCTCCTCCAGGAACTCATCTAGACCTATCCCTGTCTCAGCCTGGCCCATTCACACCCCCCCACCTTGCTACTCTGCCATTGGACCCTCTTGCCTATATATACCCTGCAGCTTCATTAACTCGTCGGCTGAGCATAGAACCAGTTGTTCTCATCACTCTCTGCCTCCCTAGTCCTGTCTTGTCCTGTCTTGTTTTGCAGTCTTCCTCGTGTACCGAACCGGCTTCCTCTACGACTATCCGCACCTCTGGCATCCCGAACTTGGCGTACGGCAATACGACTCTCCGCACCTCTGGCACCCTGAACCCGGCAAACGGTAAACGATTACGTCCTTCTCTCTAACCCCGGACTTGGCGAACAGCACCGTCTACTATCCGTACCTCTCCTGCCCCGACTTGGACTCCCGGACCACTCTACTCTCAAGACGTGCCCTCGTGGCTGTGGGTGGCGTTATATCCTATCCCACCTCAGCACTGCGGTCCCGCCTCGTTTGTGGTGAGCTCATCCTGACATTATGCTCAGCCCAACAAACATGGACCCCGCTGAGGTGGAGCGTACTTTAAATTCCCACACAAATCTCTTCACCAGGCTAGAGACTTATCTGGAACAAGCTGATAGGCGGATGGATATGTTTCAGCAGAGCCTTCATTCCCTTACCGTTCAAGTCCGAGCTTCCAGTCGGGAACCTTCACCCATGGCTTCCACAGCCTCCGCAACAGCCTTTCCAGCACCTCTGTTTGCTTTGGAACCCCGTATTCCTGCTCCCAAATGCTATGCTGGGGATCCCCAAGGATGTAGGGGTTTCCTTAATCAATGTTTCATCCAATTCCGACTCTCGCCCTCTCGTTTTGTCTCTTCCATTTCTAAGGTCGGCTATATCGTGGCTCTTCTCACCGACGAGGCGCTGGCCTGGGCTTCTCCCATCTGGGAACAACAAGGGCCCATCACACAGGACATCGACCTTTTCGCCCATGAGTTCCGAAGAGTCTTCGACATCCCTGCACGGCAATTAACGGCAGCTTCTTCTCTCCACCACATAACCCAGGCAGATCGTTCCGTCGCTCGGTACGCGGTGGAGTTCCGCACCCTTGCTGCTGAGACGGGATGGAACAATGAAGCACTATCTTCGGCGTTTTGGCAAGGCCTGTCAGAATCCCTAAAGGATGAGCTCGCGGCGCGGGAACGTCCCACTGACCTAGAGGATTTGATCGGTCTGTGCATTCGGGTGGACCAGCGTCTGCAGGAGTGGAAGACTGAACGTTCTCGTTACCGTCAATGGGTTTCAAGGCCTCTTGCCCCATCGATCGTGCCTCCAACACCTCCATCCTGGGACGTCCCGGAACCAATGCAGTTGGGAGGTAATAAGCTGTCTTCTGCCGAGAAGCAACGCCGGCGCAATGCCGGTCTCTGCATGTACTGTGGCAATTCCGGTCACTTAGTACTCCAGTGTCCCCACAAGCCGGGAAACGCCAACTCCCAATGAGATCCCGGAGAGTCTCGTTGGGAATACTGTCTCTCTCTCCCATCATCAAAGACCTCCTTCCCACCAGGATACTGTTGCCAGTAACACTGTCTGGAGAGGGGTTTCATACTCAAGCACGGGCGTTCATAGACTCCGGTTCCGCAGGCAATTTCATCGATCAAACCTTTGCTAGACGGAACAATATTCAACGTATCAGTAAGAGGACGCTGGTGGGTCTGGAGGCCATTGACGGTCGACACCTACAGCCAGCATTCATCACGCTACAGACGGTGCCTCTTCTACTGCAGTTCGTCGACGTTCATACGGAGATCATTACCCTCGATGTTATCCACACTCCCTCCGTTGAGTTGATTTTGGGTCTTCCTTGGCTCCAAGTCCATAATCCTCGCATTGACAGGACAGATCGGGAACCCATCCAGTGGGGTGCTCCATGTGCCAAGTCCTGTACTAGGATATTCCAGAAGGTTGGTGGGTAGTGTACCCTGCCAGAGAAGGTCGACTCCTTGCCTTCTGTGTATTTGGAATTCCGCAATGTGTTCGACAAAGCACGATCCGAGGTTCTACCTCCGCACCGACCTTTCGACTGCCCGATTGACCTGCTGCCCGGGGCAGCTCTTCCCAGGGGACGATCCTACCCACTCTCTCTCCCAGAGACTAAAGCCATGAACACTTACATTGCAGAGAATTTAGAGAGGGGTTTCATCCGAAAATCTTCCTCCCCAGTCGGAGCAGGCTTCTTTTTCGTAAAAAAGAAGGACGGTTCTCTTCGTCCATGCATCGATTACCGGGGTTTGAATAACATCACGCGCAAGAACCGCTACCCGCTGCCCTTGATATCGGAACTCTTCGACCGCCTTCAGGGAGCTACTATTTTTTCTAAACTGGATCTAAGAGGCGGAGTCATATAAGGACCTGTCAGCACGATGTCTGATTAAAGTCTACTTTCAACTCAACCCAGCCTCTCTCCTTCTATTGCTGTGCTGCTGTCAACCTGTCCCGTTGGGGGAAGATTTTCTGGATCTAAGAGGCGCCTACAATATAGTAAGGATACATGAGGGGGACGAGTGGAAGACTGCTTTTAACACCCATGACGGCCACAATGAATACCTGGTCATGCCGTTTGGTCTGTGCAACGCACCAGCAGTCTTTCAGGATTTTGTCAATGAGATTTTCCGGGACATTCTTAACAAATTCCTTATCGTCTACTTAGACGACATCCTAATTTTTTCTAAATCCACCAAGAACACATCAAACACGTTCAACAGGTGCTGTTACGTCTCCGGGAGAACCATCTCTTTGCGAAATTGGAGAAATGCCAGTTCCATCTGACGTCCGTGGCATTTCTGGGATACATTATCTCTGACTCCGGCTTCAATATGGATCCAGAGAAACTTAAGGCCATTTTGGACTGGCCCCGTCCGACCACCCTCAAAGCCGTGCAACGCTTTCTAGGTTTTGCAAACTATTATCGGCGCTTCATTCGCAATTTTTCTTCTACGGTATCTCCCATCACTGCTCTAACCAAGAAAGGTGCAGATCCCTCATCATGGTCCGAAACCGCCATACGGGCATTTAATCTTCTAAAAAAAGGCTTTTGTGTCTGCCCCTATCCTCACCCACCCAGACCCTAAACTTCCATTTACTCTGGAAGTGGATGCTTCTGACATCGGGGCTGGTGCTGTGTTGTCCCAAAGGACTTCTCCCTTAACCAGGTTACACCCATGTGCCTTCTTTTCGAAGAGATTCTCTTCCGCAGAACGGAATTACGATGTCGGTAACCGGGAGCTGTTGGCAATCAAGTTGGCATTAGAAGAATGGAGACACCTCTTAGAAGGTACGGAGACACCCATAACCATACTCACAGACCATAAGAACCTTCTCTACTTAGAAGGGGCACGTCGTTTGAGCGCTCGACAAGCCCGCTGGGCACTATTCTTTTCGCGGTTCAATTACCTCATCTCCTTCAATCCTGGCTCCAAAAACTTGAAGGCGGATGCCCTGTCTCGACAGTTCCTTGCAGAGGATAGGTCTGAAGAGCAGCTAGAGACGATAATTCCCTCTAAATTTATTGTGTCCGCCAACTCCTTTGATATCATGGACAAGATTCGATCAGAGCAATCTCAGGCTCCGATGGGGTTCAAGGTTCCGGAGGGAAGACTCTACACGGCACCCCAACATCGCAAGAGAGTCCTCGAGTGGTGCCATTCCTCTAAATCGGCAGGACATCCAGGGATACGGAAAACCAACGACCTTGTCCAGCGTACCTTCTGGTGGCCAGAGAGGGCTAAGGATGTGGAGGAGTTTGTAAAAGCGTGTGGCACATGCGCTCGCAACAAAGTACCCCGGGTCAGACCAGCAGGTCTTCTCCTTCCTTTACCCATTCCAGACCGGCCTTGGAATCATATTTCTATGGATTTCATTGTAGAGCTCCCAACCTCCAAAAGGATGAATACTATTCTTGTGGTAATTGATCGTTTTTCCAAACAGACGCACCTTGTTCCCTTGAGGGGTCTTCCGAATTCCTCCAGGCTTTCGGATGTTTTCATCCAGGAAATTTTTCGCCTTCATGGAGTGCCCTCAACCATCGTTTCTGATCGAGGGTCCCAATTCGTGTCAAGATTTTGGCGAGCCTTTTCTCGAAAATTGGGTATTTCACTGCAATTTTCCTCTGGATACCACCCACAGACCAATGGGCAGACGGAGAGGGCCAACCAAAACTTGGAACAATACCTTCGATGTTTTATAACCGATACACAGGATGACTGGGTGGATCTGCTTCCTTGGGCCGAGTTTGCTCTTAACTCCCTTCGCAATGACTCCACTCAAGAATCTCCCTTTTTTATAAATTGTGGCTTTCATCCTTCCCGTTTACCCTTCTCCCCTCTATCCTCAGGAGTACCAGCGGTTGACAAGCGCATCTCCCGGCTGAAAGACTTATGGAGGAGGATTCAGGAGAACTTAAAGGTGGCCACAGGGAGACAGAAACTCCAGGCAGACCACCTTCGACGCCAGGTCCCAGAGTTCACTCCAGGAGACAAGGTTTGGCTTTCTTCCAGGAATATACGACTATAGATTCCTACCATGAAGCTAGCACCCAAGTTCCTCGGTCCCTTTCCCGTGGTCAGGAGGATTAAACCTGTGGCTTATCGCCTGCGCCTTCCACCCTCGATGAAGATTCCTTCAGTCTTCCATGTATCTTTGCTTAAACCAGCATTTCAGAGTCCTCGCTTTTCTAAGACCACTTCTCCTCCACTTCCTCTTCTGATCCAAGGCCAACAGGAGTACGAGGTCCAGTCTATCCTGGATTCTAGGATTTCCAGAGGAGGAGTACAATACCTGGTCCACTGGAGGGGGTTCGGACCAGAGGAACGTTCATGGATTCCCCACCGGGATCTCCATGCACCTCGACTCGTCCAGGCTTTCCATCGTAGGAATCCCTCCAAGCCATGTCATGGACGCCCGGAGGTCACCCCTGAAGGGGGGGGTACTGTAACGAACGGGGAGTCACGCCGCTCTCGGCGTGCTCCTCACTTACCTGCAGCCCTGCTAGGGCTTCCTGCGTCTCACACGGATCCCTCCTCCAGGACGCCGAGCTCCGTTTCCCCTGTGCGCACGCGCGCACGTCAGTCCTCTTCTTCTGCCTTCGGGTCTGGGCGTGTGCCCGCTCACGCATCCACAGGCGCAGCCATACGGAGGCGCGGCCACACGGAGGCGCACCAGCCTCTTAAAGGCACAGTACCTATTTCCAATGCTGCAATCCAATATACCAGTTCTTCTAGGATCTATAGCCCCTTCTCCAGGAACTCATCTAGACCTATCCCTTTCTCAGCCTGGCCCATTCACACACCCCCACCTTGCTACTCTGCCATTGGACCCTCTTGCCTATATATACCCTGCAGCTTCATTAACTCGTCGGCTGAGCATAGAACCAGTTGTTCTCATCACTCTCTGCCTCCCTAGTCCTGTCTTGTCCTGTCTTGTTTTGCAGTCTTCCTCGTGTACCGAACCGGCTTCCTCTACGACTATCCACACCTCTGGCATCCCGAACTTGGCGTACGGCAATACGACTCTCCGCACCCCTGGCACCCCAAACCTGGCAAACGGTAAACGATTACGTCCTTCTCTCTAACCCCGGACTTGGCGAACAGCACCCTCTACCATCCGTACCTCTCCTGCCCCGACTTGGACTCCCGGACCACTCTACTCTCAAGACGTGCCCTCGTGGCTGTGGGTGGCGTTATATCCTATCCCACCTCAGCACCGCGGTCCCGCCTCGTTTGTGGTGAGCTCGTCCTGACACATCGCTATCCTGGTTCTTCTGTGCTCATGATTTCTTGGACCTTGAAACAGTCCGTCTAAGGGTTTGAGTGTGTTTGTTTGTACCTTTATATTGCACATGTTTAGTTATATTTAATTAATCACTTTGCACTTGTATATTTATACACTTACTTGATAATTTAATTGTTTATTTATCAAGTTTCATTTGTATGCACTAGTTTAAGTATTAGAGCGCCATCTACTGTTGTTTGTTACAGCTGCGTACAATCTGAAACCCTTCAGTGTACTTCTGTGTCGCCCCAAAGGATGACAAACTTTGGTGCACCCGAAGGGCAGTTAAAGGGTGTGAGTCATTTGCTGATGTTTGGTGATGTTAACGCTTCTCTATTTCCATCTGAAACTCACCAGCCCTTTTATCCCCTGTACCCAAATTTCCAACTCTATCTGTCCATGAAATGCCTGTGAATTGACTGTATAACACGGTTCTTTTTTTTGTTGTTTTTTTTTAACTCGAATTGTATTGGTATTTCCAAGAAGGTACAACAAATTGTAAAGAGAAGGGCGGTTTGGAGGGAGGGGGAAGGTATACAGAAATTAAAAAGGGGGAGGAGGGGGGAAGTACAGTCATATTGAGATAAAACAGTGTTTGATACATTAAATCGACAGTTTCATGCATTTATCGGAGTTGATGACAGCTATACTATAATTCTAAGTTGGATTCCGTTTGTTTGTTTCTTTGTACAGTATGTACGAAGCATCAAAATCTCAGAAACGGCACCACGTAGCACAACAAAACTTTCACTGGACATTCTGCTGCGGATTTGTAGGTCAACGCAACTATTTTGAGCTTCCAATGTCACTCACCTCCCAAATTATGGACATTCTAAGTTTCCCTCGGCTGTCCAGCAAGAATGTTAGAGCAGGAGCGGGGGCGCGGGGCTACTAAGGGAGGGGGCATGTCCTTGCCGGATCGGGCTGTGTGTGTGTATCTCTGTGTGTGTGAGATGTGTGATGTGTGGGGGAGATGTACCAGCGGGGGGGAGGTGGGGGGAGATGTGCAAGCTAGCGGTGGGAGATGTGCCAGGTAGCGGGGGGAGATGTACCAGCAGGGGGGGGGGGAGATGTGCCAGCTAGCAGGGGGAGATGTACCAGTGGGGAGGGGGGGGACATGTGCCTGCAGCAGGGGGAGATGTACCAACGGGGGGGGGGAGGGGCGAGAACATTTGCCACCAGCGAGGGGAGATGTACCAACAGGGGGGGGGGGAGATGGGCCGGCAGTGAGGGGACAAGTCACAGCACATATACACACACACACAAACAGACACACACACACAGACACACACAGACAGAGACAAATCTCACCCGCACTACATCCAGTAGGGCGGGGGAGGGGGGGCCGGGGAGATGTGCCGGCAGCGGGGTGGAGGGGGGTCAGGGCGATGTATTCAATATTACATTCCCCGGGCGAAGCCGGGCACAAAAGCTAGTTCAAGATAAAACCAAAACTATAGTGGTAATACCATTTGCCCTTTTTGTTACTTATAGTAAAATTGATCTTTCATCCGGGCCCTGACCACCCAGTGAAAAAATCCATGGGCACCATACCCTCAAGAACTCCCCACAGGAATCATTCATCATGCCCGATAGCTTTTCCATCTGGCAAACAAAACCCACCTTGTTCTTAATTTTGGGAATAGATGGGACCCCAGCCTGCTTCCAAACTGCGGCTAGCTCGCAGCGGGTTGCCTTGAAGATATGGGCAATCAGCTTGTTCTCTTGTCTGGACCAGTTGCTTATTGGTCTGTTTAATAAGAAGACCCACAGGTCCATTGTAATGTCAATGTGGGGGATTCTCTGAATCCAGGACTTCACATTTCTCCAGAGGGTCGCTACACGTGGGCATGTCCACCACATGTGGATAAATGAGGCCTGGTCTCTGCATCCCTTGGGCCATTTTGAGGGGTATCCCGGGACAAATATGGAAATTCTAAGAGGAGCCAGGTACCAGCGCATCATCACTTTATACGCATTTTCCCTTATAGAGGTAGAAATTGAACATTTGGCCACCGCTTGGAGGATCTCATCCCATTCCTCTTCCCCCAGCTCCTCTCCCAGGTCCTGCTCCCATTGAATTATATATTTCAGTTTTTTATGAGTTATCAGGGGGGAGCCTGCCAGTAGGTCGTAAAAAGCGAGATGAGACCACTATTCCCGTTTCCCTAAAACACAGAGATTCAAACCTGGTTAAAGGATTACTGGGGCCCGATTTGATGTAAAATGCTTTTAATTGCAGATAATGGAATACTTCCTTATTTGGAATATTTTTCTCTTTTTGAAAGACTTCAAAAGATTTAGGTTTCAAATCAGGGCCCAGGTCTCTGAGTCTTGAGATCCCAGCATCCGACCAGGCCGAGAATCTTCTCCCCTCCAACCCCGGTTCAAATCTGGGGTTTTTCGAGTACTGGTGACATTAGAGAGTTAGGACTCGACAAGGAGTGTCTAGATCTAAGAGATGTGCAAAAAGGAGGCAGGCACACGGACTTAAGCAAAAGTTAATTTAATGTGCCATATTTTATATTTTGCTTAAATCCGTGTACCTGCCTCCTTTTTGCATATTGGCTATTTCTGGGACCCATGGAACTCCCTGGACACAGAGTACTGGCAGCTAAGTACCCCTCACTAACCTATTACTGAGTCCCTGCATTACTTCTCGTTTGTGCATTAGATCTAAGAGATGCCCATAATTTAAGGGCATGGGCTATTGTTGGCGAGTCTGGAATGTTCCGAGATTTTTTATTGGTTGGCAGCCAAAGTATATTGCAGAGTTTCCCCGGGCGGGACAGGGATGATTCTAGCTCTATCCATCATCTCACAGAGGGATCCGTATGCCGAAGGACCAGCTGGCTCAGCTGGGAAGTCTTGTAATAAACACACAGAATCCCAGCAAGCTCAAGAAAGCACAATACGTGTTGCCTGCTGCAGGAGGCAATCCCAGCTGCTCCCCAGCAGCATGTCCTGGAAGGGCCAGGCTGAGTTTTTATTTATTTATTTATTTTACCGTTTTATCCTTTTGGGGGGTGGGGGAGGGGCAATTGCATTTTAATTCTAGAGAGAATTATTCGTTTTAAGCTCTGTTTCTCTCTTCTCAGCACATCTCTGGTAATATTTGAATTTTATTTGCTTTCAAAGCTCTTATAACTGGTGACTTCTCTCCATTGTTGTGCTTTAGGTTATAATTTTTTATTTATTTTCCCCCCAGCCTTTGATGCAGGAGCTTGAGGGCCCCTAATCTAGGCAGCCACTTCTGTCACCGGCTGCATGCGCCTTATGTTTTGTATCCTGCACAGGCTCCAATGTCTGTGGCCAGAGGGGTATACTTATAGCCCACAGGTTCCCTGGGGCACTACTGCCTCACCCTGCCTGGCTTGCCATCGACTACCCAGCTCTCTCCAATCCTCAACCTGCTACCCAGCTCTCTCCAATCCTCAACCTTCTACCCAGCTCTCTCCAATCCTCAACCTTCTACCCAGCTCTCTCCAATCCTCAACCTTCTACCCAGCTCTCTCCAATCCTCAACCTTCTACCCAGCTCTCTCCAATCCTCAACCTGCTACCCAGCTCTCTCCAATCCTCAACCTGCTACCCAGCTCTCTCCAATCCTCAACCTTCTACCCAGCTCTCTCCAATCCTCAACCTGCTACCCAGCTCTCTCCAATCCTCAACCTTCTACCCAGCTCTCTCCAATCCTCAACCTGCTACCCAGCTCTTTCCAATCCTCAACCTCCTACCCAGCTTTCTCCAATCCTCGGCCTTCTACCCAGCTCTCTCCAATCCTCAACCTTCTACCCAGCTCTCTCCAATCCTCAACCTGCTACCCAGCTCTCTCCAATCCTCAACCTGCTACCCAGCTCTCTCCAATCCTCAACCTTCTACCCAGCTCTCTCCAATCCTCAACCTGCTACCCAGCTCTCTCCAATCCTCAACCTTCTACCCAGCTCTCTCCAATTCTCAACCTTCTACCCAGCTCTCTCCAATCCTCAACCTTCTACCCAGCTCTCTCCAATCCTCAACCTGCTACCCAGCTCTCTCCAATCCTCAACCTTCTACCCAGCTCTCTCCAATCCTCAACCTGCTACCCAGCTCTTTCCAATCCTCAACCTCCTACCCAGCTTTCTCCAATCCTCGGCCTTCTACCCAGCTCTCTCCAATCCTCAACCTGCTACCCAGCTCTCTCCAATCCTCAACCTTCTACCCAGCTCTCTCCAATCCTCAACCTGCTACCCAGCTCTCTCCAATCCTCAACCTCCTACCCAGCTCTCTCCAATCCTCAACCTTCTACCCAGCTCTCTCCAATCCTCAACCTGCTACCCAGCTCTCTCCAATCCTCAACCGTCTACCCAGCTCTCTCCAATCCTCAACCGTCTACCCAGCTCTCTCCAATCCACAACTTTCTACCCAGCTCTCTCCAATCCTCAACCTTCTACCCAGCTCTCTCCAATCCTCAACCTGCTACCCAGCTCTCTCCAATCCTCAACCTTCTACCCAGCTTTCTCCAATCCTCAACCTCCTACCCAGCTCTCTCCAATCCTCAACCTTCTACCCAGCTCTCTCCAATCCTCAACCTTCTACCCAGCTCTCTCCAATCCTCAACCTCCTACCCAGCTCTCTCCAATCCTCGTCCTCCTACCCAGCTCTCTCCAATCCTCGACCTCCTACCCAGCTCTCTCCAATCCTCAACATTGACTTGCCTTCGACTACCCTGACTCTGCTACCCCACGACTACGAGTCCCGCATCTGCCATCGACTACCCAGCTCTCTCCAATCCTCAACCTGCTACCCAGCTCTCTCCAATCCTCAACCTTCTACCCAGCTCTCTCAAATCCTCAACCTTCTACCCAGCTCTCTCCAATCCTCAACCTTCTACCCAGCTCTCTCCAATCCTCAACCTTCTACCCAGCTCTCTCCAATCCTCAACCTGCTACCCAGCTCTCTCCAATCCTCAACCTGCTACCCAGCTCTCTCCAATCCTCAACCTTCTACCCAGCTCTCTCCAATCCTCAACCTGCTACCCAGCTCTCTCCAATCCTCAACCTTCTACCCAGCTCTCTCCAATTCTCAACCTTCTACCCAGCTCTCTCCAATCCTCAACCTTCTACCCAGCTCTCTCTGTTACGCCGATGCTCGCCACAAACCGGGACCGGACCGCGGGGCTGAGGTGGGGTTATATAATCACCGACCTGAGTCCACGCAGACTGATCCGGAGTGCGCAGTTCGTAGTCGTACATCGCAGGGTCAGGATTGGAGAAGGCAGCATCGTCGTTATGGAAGCAGGAGTTCGGCAACAGGTAGTCAGGATTTCCCCGCTTCAGCTTAGGAGCGTGAGCGCGGGGGTGGCTTCTGCGCGAGGAGCGGCCTCGGCCCATGACGCCGATCTCAGCAGGAGGAGACAGCAGGCTGGCCGAAGTTCACCGCAGGGCAGCGTCGGGTAGAACCAACGCTTCAGCGCAGAAGTCCAAGGCAGGTCACTGCAAGAGGATCGCAGCAAGCCGCAGGAAAGGAAGGGTAGCCACTGCTAGGAGGGAATGCAGCAGGTACCGGTGCTGGCAACACGCTTCAGCACAGACGTCCCGGGTAGGCCACTGCAGGAGAATAGCAGCAGGCCAGTGCTGGCATCAACGCTTCAGCACAGACGTCCAGGGCAGGCCACTGCAAGGAGATAGCAGCAGGCCGCAGGAAAGGAAGGGTAGCCACTGCTAGGAGGGAATGCAGCAGTACCAGTGCTGGCATCAACGCTTCAGCACAGACGTCCAGGATAGGCCACTACAGGAGAATAGCGGCAGGCCACAGGACAGGAAGGGTAGCTACTGCTAGGAGGGAATGCAGCAGTACCAGTGCTGGCATCAACGCTTCAGCACAGACGTCCAGGGTAGGCCACTGCAAGGAGATAGCAGCAGGCCAGTGCTGGCAACAACGCTTCAGCACAGACGTCCAGGACCAGGCCTCTGGATACTCAGGAACTTGGAAGGTAAGAACGCTAGGAGAGAGGCCTGGGGTGGTTTGTGGCAGAGACAGTAACATAGAGGTAGGAATAGTTATGCTCGGCGCTGGTTCAGAGCCAACGCCTAGAATATAAAGGGCGGAGATCCAATCACAGGAGGAGGGTGTGTGAGAATTCCTCCAATGAAGTAGCACAGGGCAGAAGCTGCAATGAGAGGCAGCACCTGTGCCATAGATTGCCAGAGGAAGCCTGCAACTGCACAGGTCTGCAAGGCAAAAGTCAAAGCCAGTAGTGGATTTCTTACAGTACCTCCCCCTTCAGGTGAGACCTCCGGACGAACAAGATCCATCACAGATTTGGGGGACATGGAATTGTTCCTAAACCTCCTTAGGCGAGAGGTGGTGTTGAAAGCCCATAGTTTGTTGGGATTCCTTACAGTACCCCCACCACTGGGTGAAAAGCCTGGGTGAACAGGACCATTCATAGGTCTGGGAGACATTGAGTTGTTCCTGAAGTGTCTCCGGCGAGAATTAGGTCCACAATCCAGATGTACATTGGCGAGTGCCATGAAAGACAGCGGTGGTACTGCAGTTCTTGGTACATGGACAATGGGACCTGAGGGCTCCGGAATGGGAACATCGGAAGGACGGTAGCCAGGTGTCCGGTGCATAGTAATAGTCCAAGAGTACGGGACACAGGACACAGATTGTCGGACAAAAATGGCAGAGGGACCTTCAGAGAAGGCAATGTCTTTGGTGAAATCAGCACGGAGGAAGTTGCGAGAGTCTTTAGCTTCCAAGGAATTCCGGGTGGTGGTTAGCAAGGGAATGGGGCGGGAGGGTTCACTACACACTATTGCAGCGGTACTTTTGATACCAAGCAGGGTTGCTATCCCAAGCAATTTGCGAGAGTCTGTAGCAGTGTGTATGCAACTCATGGTACTGGCAGTTGAAGAAGGATCCGCTTCCTTTGGTTTGTGATCTTTAGAGAGAATCAAATCCGAAATTGTGGCCTTGGCGAAGGACATAATAAGCATGTCTATACCCATAGTGGACCCATAGAGAACAGGAACGGACGCTTCAGGTAAAGCGACGAGGTCCAGTAAGGGTGTCTTCGTCTTAGGGAGAGGCCAATTGCCATACAGATTGGGCACTTTGGGCACCGCACAGAGACCTGCGAGTAAGGAGTCTGTTTGAAAGGTGAGAAAACAGATTTTATCCAAAAAACAAGGCAGGCGGTTAAGCGGTGCATCAACCTTAGGGAAAAAAGTCTTGGGGTTAAAGCTGGGTGCCTCCAACACAGAGAAAGAAGACAGAGAACTAGAGCTTGGCTCCGGAGTGGAGGTCCCAGGTACCCAGGTCTCACATGATACTGTGGGAGAAGCAATGCAAATTGTTACTGTTTTAAACATAGGGTCTTTAACATCGGTAGCTCCAGGCACCTTTTTGAGAGGTAACCCTAGTTTTGGGACAGGACAGTCAATAGCAAGTACCCCAAGTATTGTGGAAGACACAGAGAAAAATAAGTCCATTTTAAAGACGGGATCTTCTGAAAAAAGGGAACGTTCCAAATGCGATACCCCTGAGTTCGTGGTAGTAGACATACAGTCAGTAGTGGATACCCCGAATACTGTGGGCGAATCAGCGTGAAACAGTATTATTACAGGAATGGGCATCCCAGACTTAAAGTCATTTTTAATCATCCCGGAGGCTGTGGCATGATCCGTGAGAGAAACTGGGGTAAACTCTCCAACAGACACAAGGGACATCTTGCTTGTTACAGAATTGGGTCCCTGAGAATCCCTAGTGAGGGCATCAGACTCCATGGGAGACTTAGTGACAGGGGTTTTGGAACTGATTAAAGGAATGGCAGGTATCACAGATTTACTAGGAGAAATACCTTGCCAAACAGAAATTTTAGTAAAGGTGATAGGCATCACAGATAGGGCAGACAGAAGTAAGCTAGGCAAGGTTGCTTCTATAACAGAAGATTTGGCAGCGGCAAAGCTTAACTCAGCGGCTGCTGGAGAACTTTTAACTACAATGAGAAGGGACTGCAGTTTTACAAAGTCAGGGATAAAGGGAGTCTCAAACTTGAAAGTCTGATCATTCAAAAAGAAGGGCCCTAACTTTAATGGTACTGAGGGAGCAACAGCAGATACGCTGATCTCAGAAGGGGTCACTTGGAAAGGAGAATAATATGTACTGTTCGCTTTAAACCCTAGGATTTGGGAAAAGGAGAACTCAGACAGTGCAAGTGGGGCAACCACGACTGTGCTGGCCTCTGAAGTGGGTATTTGGGAAAGAGTGTCTGGGACTTCAGAAACGACAACAGATTCCACGAAAAGGGGTCTATGCTCAGAAGCAGGGGTCTCAGCTCTCTGAGTGGCAGACGGGGTGAGTGAAATACCTAGGAGTAGGGATTCTGCGAACAGGTTTAGAGAAACAAACGGCTCCAGAATACTTTTTACTGGAGCCAGTATTATTGCCGAAAGTTCAGGGGGCATAGCCCCGAGAATTTTAGCCGAGTCAGAGGACAAAAGGGGTTGATCCTCTGAGGCTAAGGAGGTGTCCCTGACTGACGAACTAAAGGGATCTACCAAGGAAGGTTCACAGGGCTGACCTGCAGGGGTTAACATAGGAAAAACCCCAAGGGTTAAATTACTCTGTACCTGAGAATCAGAGAAATAGAAGCTAGTCTCCGAGAGTGGGGTCATAGGGGGTTCTGCCTCTTGCCCTAGGAACCTATCATTAGACTGCGGAATACTAGGGTTAGCAGTAGGAACCTCACAGAGCAGACTAGCAGGGGTTAATACAGAAAAAACCTCGGAAACAGAGCTTAGAATTTTTGGTTTAGGAAAAGAGGGCAAACAGGATTCATTCTCTGGTGCTAGGGAAGACACACTGACCTGGGTACTGCAGGGATTTACAGTGGGGAACGCATAAGCCTGACTAGCAGGGGTTAAGACCAAAATAACCTCAGGGACAGAACTTAGGGAGGTTAACTCAGGATTAGGGAGCGTGGCAGCTTCTTCCTTAGCGGGCAGCGATAGAGAAATGGTTTGACCATTCTTAGGAGAGAGAGGTAACCCCACAGGTTTAGTAACAGGACTGGTAGCACAGAGAATCTGCCAAGCAGCAGCATAGCTGGCAAGGAGGGGATCCTGTTCTATTATGTGAGTGTCTAGTGTTGAGGAAAATACATGGAGTGTATCTTGAGACTGAGCCAACATGAGGAGGGCGCTCTGTTCTACTAGATGAATGTCCAGTGATGAGGCCAGGGCATAGATTGCCTCTTGGGCGTCGGCCAGTTCCATGGGGTTCACATTATCCCAGGTTAAAGGGGAATCAGGGGAGCGAATACATTCGGCTAGAGACTGTTTTAAGCTCAGGATACAGTAAGCCTTAATAAAGAGATCACAACGGCATTGTCTTTGCAAAGGGGTTAAACCTTCATAGGTAAACATTTCATCCATCAGGGGTATTACTTCACACAAATACTGGCCTTCATAGTGGGACTGATACGCAGGACGGGACATAACTTCAGTTGGAAAATTGCCATCCCCCGCCACGGCGCGGTCCGGTTTTAACGGGCCGAGCATACTGTTACGCCGATGCTCGCCACAAACCGGGACCGGACCGCGGGGCTGAGGTGGGGTTATATAATCACCGACCTGAGTCCACGCAGACTGATCCGGAGTGCGCAGTTCGTAGTCGTACATCGCAGGGTCAGGATTGGAGAAGGCAGCATCGTCGTTATGGAAGCAGGAGTTCGGCAACAGGTAGTCAGGATTTCCCCGCTTCAGCTTAGGAGCGTGAGCGCGGGGGTGGCTTCTGCGCGAGGAGCGGCCTCGGCCCATGACGCCGATCTCAGCAGGAGGAGACAGCAGGCTGGCCGAAGTTCACCGCAGGGCAGCGTCGGGTAGAACCAACGCTTCAGCGCAGAAGTCCAAGGCAGGTCACTGCAAGAGGATCGCAGCAAGCCGCAGGAAAGGAAGGGTAGCCACTGCTAGGAGGGAATGCAGCAGGTACCGGTGCTGGCAACACGCTTCAGCACAGACGTCCCGGGTAGGCCACTGCAGGAGAATAGCAGCAGGCCAGTGCTGGCATCAACGCTTCAGCACAGACGTCCAGGGCAGGCCACTGCAAGGAGATAGCAGCAGGCCGCAGGAAAGGAAGGGTAGCCACTGCTAGGAGGGAATGCAGCAGTACCAGTGCTGGCATCAACGCTTCAGCACAGACGTCCAGGATAGGCCACTACAGGAGAATAGCGGCAGGCCACAGGACAGGAAGGGTAGCTACTGCTAGGAGGGAATGCAGCAGTACCAGTGCTGGCATCAACGCTTCAGCACAGACGTCCAGGGTAGGCCACTGCAAGGAGATAGCAGCAGGCCAGTGCTGGCAACAACGCTTCAGCACAGACGTCCAGGACCAGGCCTCTGGATACTCAGGAACTTGGAAGGTAAGAACGCTAGGAGAGAGGCCTGGGGTGGTTTGTGGCAGAGACAGTAACATAGAGGTAGGAATAGTTATGCTCGGCGCTGGTTCAGAGCCAACGCCTAGAATATAAAGGGCGGAGATCCAATCACAGGAGGAGGGTGTGTGAGAATTCCTCCAATGAAGTAGCACAGGGCAGAAGCTGCAATGAGAGGCAGCACCTGTGCCATAGATTGCCAGAGGAAGCCTGCAACTGCACAGGTCTGCAAGGCAAAAGTCAAAGCCAGTAGTGGATTCCTTACACTCTCCAATCCTCAACCTCCTACCCAGCTTTCTCCAATCCTCGGCCTTCTACCCAGCTCTCTCCAATCCTCAACCTGCTACCCAGCTCTCTCCAATCCTCAACCTTCTACCCAGCTCTCTCCAATCCTCAACCTGCTACCCAGCTCTCTCCAATCCTCAACCTCCTACCCAGCTCTCTCCAATCCTCAACCTTCTACCCAGCTCTCTCCAATCCTCAACCTGCTACCCAGCTCTCTCCAATCCTCAACCGTCTACCCAGCTCTCTCCAATCCTCAACCTGCTACCCAGCTCTCTCCAATCCTCAACCGTCTACCCAGCTCTCTCCAATCCTCAACCGTCTACCTAGCTCTCTCCAATCCTCAACCGTCTACCCAGCTCTCTCCAATCCACAACTTTCTACCCAGCTCTCTCCAATCCTCAACCTTCTACCCAGCTCTCTCCAATCCTCAACCTGCTACCCAGCTCTCTCCAATCCTCAACCTTCTACCCAGCTTTCTCCAATCCTCAACCTCCTACCCAGCTCTCTCCAATCCTCAACCTTCTAGCCATCTCTCTCCAATCCTCAACCTTCTACCCAGCTCTCTCCAATCCTCAACCTCCTACCCAGCTCTCTCCAATCCTCGTCCTCCTACCCAGCTCTCTCCAATCCTCGACCTCCTACCCAGCTCTCTCCAATCCTCAACATTGACTTGCCTTCGACTACCCTGACTCTGCTACCCCACGACTACGAGTCCCGCATCTGCACGCAGCTTCGCGGCTACAGGTTGGTGTTTAAATATCCCCACTTCAGCCTTGCGTTTCCGTCCCGTTTGTGGCGAGCATCCATTACAATAATACACAGACATCAGGGACATGTACTTCTCACCTCCTCCTAATACACAGACATCAGGGGCACGTACCTCTCACCTCCTAATACAAAGACATCAGGGACACCTACCTCTCACCTCCTCATAATACACAAATATCAGGGACACGTACTTTTCAACTCCTCCTAATACACAGACATCAGGGGCACGTACCTCTCATCTCCTCCTAATATACAAATATCAGGGACACGTACTGTACCTCTCACCTCCTCCTAATACGCAGATATTTGGGGCACATACTTCTCACCTCCTCCTAATACATAGACATCAGGACCCAAATAAGAAGTTAAATGGGATAATATAGGAGTTACAGGAAGCGGTTATATGGGGTAATAGGAGGAGTTATAGGGAGAGGTTATATGGGGAAATAGGAGCAGTTATAGGGAAAGGTTATATGGGGCAGTAAGAGGAGTTATATGGAGCGGTTATATGGGGAAATAGGAGCATTTACATGGAGGGGTTATATTGGGCAATAAGAGTAGTTATTGGGAGATGTTATATGGGACAATAGGAGGAGTTATAGGGATCAGTTATAAAGAACAAAGGGCGTTATATGGAGCAATTTGAGGAGTTGTAGGGAGCATTTATATGGGGTAATAGGAGGGGTTATAGCGAGGGTCTTTAAGGGGCAATAGGAGGAGTTATAGGGATCAGTTATATGGGGTAATAGGAGGAGTTATAGGGCACGATTATATGGAGCAATAAGAGGAGTTATAGAAGCGGTAATATGGGGCAATAGAAGGAGTTATAGGGAGCAGTTATATGGGGCAATAGGAGGAGATATAGGGAGCGGCTATATGGGGTAATACGAGGAGTTATAGGGAACGGTTGTATGGGTTAATAGGAGGGGTTCCGTTTCTGGAAATTCCTTCAGATCACCGTTTTAGAGCACTTTCCAATGACCGGTAGTTACTCACAAAAACTCCTGGACATCAGTTAATTCGCCGCTGTTGGCGTGGCACTTGGAATCTCCTTGGAATCAGCGCTCCCCATTGGCTGCAGGCCCGCTTAAGCGTTCAGGCTGTCATACACTAATCTGGACAGCTTATCAGAGCGTGGGAATTCTCCTGCCAGCCAATCACCGATTTGCCGCTATAGTAAAGCAGGACAGGCACCTTTTCTCAGGTAGTAATGCGGCTTGGGCTATACTGGCACCTCTGCCTCTTTGCATACCTAGCCCATCCGCTGCTCCGGCTCCACAGTCTGGATTTTGGGCAAATGATCACCGGATAGCCTTGTGTTAGGCCAGGATGCGGATACTCAAAGATAACTGCAGTGCCCCTCCTGTTCTAACACCTTGGCATCCATGAGCCTTTCAAGTACGGACTCCGGACAGACACAGAGGCACCAAGCTTGGTCGCCAGCTGGGTTTTCCGGAATCCATGACTTAGAAAGCCCTCAGTTCATATACAGGATATCAATATATATGCACATTAAACTATACCCATTCAATAAAATATATTATGTCCTGTCTTCTGTGGGCTAAAAGTTATGATTTCTTATTCTGGTGTCAGGGGTGGAGTGAGTGTATATATTCCCTACAATCACACGCCTCATTCCTGCCACGCATGAGAAAAATACTTCTAAACTTTTAAAACACTGCAAGCATGCTCAGCTTTATAACCTTAGCTCGAGCACCTTCCTGAACCCCTACAATAGGCTCAGGATACCTGGGCATGTATGTGGGTACCTCTGCTATACAGGGGAACCCCTGCTATACTAAGGACTCTGTGTATACCTGCAGATATATTTTAACCCCTTCTTACCCATTTACTGTACCTTATCTGGAAGATGTTGCAGCAGGGATCCTGGCAGTGAGTCGTAAGAACGTTTTCAGGGTACAAGGTTGGCGGAGTAATGCGCTTAGCTGTATCCGAAGATATCACTGAATCTCCGGATACAACTTTTGGGGTATCCCATAACTCCGGAGCCCCGCTACATAGACACATTCTGCAAAGACTTTCTCCGCCAAACCCACCCTGAAAAGTACCGCCTAGAAATCTCCCGATCCCAGCATCCCAGTAAAGGCAAAAATCACATAATTCTTAAATGTCGCAAAATCAGTATACTGTTGCAGATATACATTTTCAACACCTGGGTCCAAGAGCTGACACTCTAAGACCCTAACACACAGGTCAGGGTTAACCAAGTGGGCTTGACATTTATTATAACCCTGGTTAACCCCTTCACTGTCACAAGGAGGAGTTATAGGGAGCGGTTATATGGGGCAATAGGAGGAGTTATAGGGAGCATTTTTATGGAGCAATAGGAGGCGTTATAGGGAGCGGTTATATGGAGTAATAGGAGGAGTTATAGGCAGCGGTTACATGGGGTTATAGGAGGAGTTATAGGCAGCAGTTATATGGAGTAGTAGGGGAGGAGTTATAAGGAGCGGTTATATGGGGCAATGGGAGGAGTTATAGGGAGCGATTATATGGAGTAATAGGAGGAGTTATAGGGAGCGGTTATATGGGGTAATAGGAGGAACTTTTTATTTATTTTTTTATTGAAAAGTTTTCCAGCATTAGATTTCATAGAACAATTTACAAACACAAACTGCACATTATATAGAAACTTACATTATACAAATATTAGCCCAGCATTTATTCCAACCTTTCTCCTCTAAAAAACAAGTTCACATTTCCCTTACACAAATTTTTAATTGAAACCAAATAAGGGCCCTAACTGCCACATTAATAGCTGCTGCCTTTAAAGGGTCACTTTAAACAAGAAACAAACATTTTTAGCCACACAAAAAAAGCAATATTACTTCTTTTTCTTTCCACCACATTATCCCCCAATGGCCCAAATCTCTTAAGGTTAACCTATTCCTGAATAAGTAGCGTTTGCACTACGAAACGCATTGGATATATGCCATACAATTGATATCAGTTATTTCTGCAATATTTGCATCATTTGGCCCATTTGTGTTTGTCCCTGTACACCCATGCTGCTTCGTTGCGCTCCTGTTATGTTCCACACTATTGGACTGTCATCCAGCCCTTGAGAGAGGTATACTGTGTGTGACACGTCATCAGCCGGCGACCGGTACGTCCGAGTCACGCGGCCGGAAGTGCGTGTAGCGGGGCGCGAAGCAGGAAATACAGCGAGTGCTTGGGACCTTACTGTGGGAGCCTACCATCGGTTCTTACCGACACCATTGACTTAATTGTTGTTGGACTACAGAGGGGCCTTATGAATGGTGCTCTGGGGGACGTTTTCTGCTGCTGATGTACCACTGGTGTTTCTGCTATCTGCGTTTCCAGTTCCGACATGCGGTAACTCCATCTTACTTCACTGATTGCCTGTTTTTTTTTCATATTGATGTACGCAGAACCTTTAATGTTCGAATATAAATTAAATTTGTTCATACTTCCCTATTTTGCGTTGTGCGCTGTGTTTTTGCCTGATGTTATAAGACCCTGCAGGTGCAGTACCTGGAGTTATACAGTATATAATGCATCTTCTATCTAATCTCCCATATAATATGATGTCTGGAAGGACGCATGCTGCATTAATAAAAAAATATATATAATTGTATTTTCTTTTTAAAACCATAATATAGTATTCTATCTGGCTCTTTAAAGGCCTGTATCCCGCTAATAGCATATTGTGTGTCTGGTGTTATAGGACCAGCCTCCTAATACATTTTATGGGGATTGTGAAGGACTAACCCAGGGGTGGCCAACTCCTGTCCTCAAGGGCCACCAACATGGGAGGTTTTCAGGATGTCCCTGCTTCAGCACAGGTGGTGCAGTTAATGACTGATCTACTCATTGAGCAACCTGTGCTGAAGCAGGGACATCCTGAAAACTTGACCTGTTGGTGACCCTTGAGGACCGGAGTTGACCCTCCCTGGACTAACCTATTATCTAATACAGTGTATGGATCAGCTACTTCTGTTTGACTAACGAAGGTTTCATAATTACTTTGCAAACAAGACAGAACAAAGCGAATACATTTCTGTCACTTTGACGGCTGACAAACCGTGTAATCACCCAAAGACATTAGATAAAACCCAAAACTTTTGTTTACCTTAAAAACAAACATTCTAATACTTGTTTAATTGTTTTTAATGGTGCCAATTCCCTGCCTTTAACCTGCGGAGCGTGTAACTGTCCTCCCTGCACCTTCACCCTTGGGAATGACACGTTAAATGTCTGAGGAACAAACAAATTTTTCTTCCAATCATCGTGCGAGGTGGCTGTGTAATCCTAATCATATCTCGCAATTGTTGTTTCACTGTTTTGTATCCCCGGAGCGAAACCTCAATATTTTCAGCCCCGGTGAACCCCTGCTTGCCGAGATCTGTACCGGTGACTTCACCAGGTTTAGATCTCTCTCTCCAGAGGAAACAAAATGGTGAGCCAATGTCATTGGTGTGCTGTATAGACAGGGTATATGGGTACATAGTGTGGTATATAGGTATAGTCCATTGGGTGACCAACTCCAGTCCTCAAGTGCCACCAACAGGTCAGGTTTTCCGGATGTCCTTGCTTCAGCACAGATGGCCCAGTCAATGACTGCACCACCTCTGCTGAAGCAGGAATATCCTGAAACCCTGACCTGTTGGTGGACCTTGAGGACTGGAGTTTGCCACCCCTGGTATAGACAGTGACAGACACAGTAGCTTACAGACTCCTCCCCCCTCCACGGCTGCTCCAGTTCCCCTGGCAGGACAGGGGCGCTCCCGTCAGCTCTTTGCTTCTCCTGCATGTCCTGTTATTGGGGTAAGCGGCTCAGTGTTGGCTGACCTATCAGTCACCCACGTAACCTGCAATAGCACTTCTAGTCATGCTTTGTGCGCACTGTTACCGCCCGTGACAGTGACTGCAGGCCAGTTAGCAGTGCCCGCAGCACAGGCGCCAGGGCTGGAATTCAAGGTGCCCACGGACAACCAGGCACCCGGGATTTTTCTATCCCCGATTTAGGGTGTTCAGAAAGAGCACACAGCGCATGGAGTTTGTCTTCCCAAATCATGGAAGAACAACGGCACTAGAAGCTCAACTTCGGACATAAATATACAAGAAGTCCAGAGAATGTGATGTACATGTTAGACGCAGCGGTATCACATTCTGAGACTGTCACATTTCTCCCTTTGTGTGAAAATAATTGCACCAGATAAAGAAAGAAAAAACCTTGTCGCATTTCTACTTGCAGTCTCCTTAAAGTTTGTCACATTACTGGCTTCCCTACAGCTACTGTAAGTGGTAAATGTTCATTCCTAGTAAGCTCCAACGTATAACACAACTTCCACATCATGTGCCACCCTGTACGAGATCCAGCTTTCTTCATGAGGACACTTTTAGAAGTCCATGCAATTCTGTAACTGGAAAGAAGGATGATCAGGTGCGGGGGACTGTGCCCTAAAGATCTGTGGGGGGGTCCTGCAGTCCCAATTTGTCAGTACAGGTTGTCTGAGGAGAGATAATTAAGACCACTTCCTCTTTTGACATCTCTCCCTTAGATGCTTTTCTTCGTACTCTGCGAGAGAGAGATTGTGAGATTGTGTCAAACAAAACTGTGCACAGAAATATGGAGACTGACATCAATAGAAAGTATGGATTCATCAGTTCTGTTCTCCTGCCCACAGGGCAAAACAGAGACCCAAATAGGAGGGCGCCATGGCCCATCCAGACTGTCCCTTCTATTGCATGGTGACACAGACACAAGGGAGCCATGGCCTATTCTGGGTGTCACGTCTATCACATGGTGACACAGACACAAGGGAGCCCCGGCCCATTTAGAAAGTGGATCCCACTACAGGGTACACAGTGAAACAAACATTAGGGATGTATGTTGTCCTTCTACTGAAGAAAGACAGGATGAAATAGACTTAAGGTCTACTAAGTCTCTCTTACAGAAGGGACATATGGCCCCGCAGGCTAACACATCGGACACTTCCAGCTCCACATGAGAATCTCATTACCTGGCCTCCACATCCTCCACACTCTCAGGCAGGGGGTAGTTGTGGGTCTCGGGGAGGAGCAGAGTGACGCTTCCAGCCAGTATAGCTGTGGCTCCAAAACAGACAGGCGGCAGGAAGGGAGAGAACTCTCTAAGTATCAACACTAAGGGAGCCACCATAGCACCGATCCGAGCGTTCATATACACGAAGCCCAGCCCCGTCTGCCTATAGGAGGAACAAAGAGAGTAACATGCCATATAACTTATCCTAACGGTACCAGCCTCTATGCTCCCGTGTTTATGTACACACCTGATCACAGTGGGGAAGAGTTCCTCTGTGTAGATGAAGACACAGGTGAATGTTGCAGCTAGACATCCTTTGCCAACAGTAGCAAGTGCTATACGCCAGGTATTCATGTCTGGAGAAAAGGGAGAGCTGTTCTATGTTAATTTAAGAATACGAAAGAATCAATGATACTTGAAATGCTGATATGTATTAATGAGCAAAAGTGAAGAACATGAATTGACAATGTGCAAAAAAACCACAAATCACATAAAATGAACAGGAGGGGAGGGATGGTGAGGGAAGGGGGAAATGTGACATCACAAAGTGAGGGATATGGTAAATAAATCATATGGGAAGGATATGGTGAGGGATATGGTAAATCAATTAATTTAATACTGCTTGCATCCTCTTGGACACTTTTTTGCATTTGTTTTAACACTGGGAGGATTTTGCTGTGAGGGAGTCGGGAAGTACCGTAGTCCCACTTTGTGGTGACTATGGGAATGGGCCTGTAGAAGGCGTACGTGACCCCGAAACGTTGGCCCCTGCGTCTCACCGCACACCACTTCCTTCCCTGTTAGGGATTTCTTTACCATATCCCTCACTTTTTAGTGATGTCACATTTCCCCCTTCCCTCACCATCCCTCCCCCTCCTGTTCATTTTATGTGATTTGCGGGGTTTTTGCACATTGTCAATTCATGTTCTTCACTTTTACGCATTAATAAATATCAGCATTACAAGTATCATTGATTCTTTGGTATTCATTTGGCGTGCGGGGAACAGTTTTTGTGTTCTATTTGTCCTTAGGAGAGATTAGGGGTCTCTACATTGTTCCCCAGCACCAACCACGTACTTATATCCCTAATATATTTAATACATTAGGTAGTGCGGCCTATACAACATACAGTACTCACTGTTAATTTAACTTGCACATCATCTTCCTGATTGATATGTTAGTAGAATTAATAGATAGTTTGTGAGGCTGTGAAACTGGAGCTGAGAGTGTGGGAGGTTGCAGTGAGGCTACGGAGCTCGGGGAGGGATGCAGTGAGGCGGCGAAGCTCGGGGGGGGGGAGAATGCAGTGAGGCTGCTGAGTTTGGGGGGATTCAGTGAGGCTGCCGAGCTCGGGGGGGATCCAATGAGGCTGCCGAGCTCGGGGGGGATCCAGTGAGTCTGCAGAGCTCGGGGAGAGGCAATGAGGCTGCAGAGCTTGGGGGGGGGGGGGATGCAGTGAGGCTGCAGAACTCTGTGTCAATAAGTAAGGAGGAGCCTGAAACTCACCTTTAGATATAAACATATTTGTCAGAATTAGCAGCCCAGCTAAGACCAGGGACACAGACTGGGTTACCCGACGCCCGATGTAGCTCATACTCAGTCCCGTTATTAACCTTGCTGGGATGTCCATTGCACCAAACAGAACCTGTACCAGAAAAACACTGACTCCAAAGTTGTCCAGATCCAAAGCCACACCGTAAAACCCAAAGCCGGTGGCAAACCTGCGGGAGAGGAAGGTTTGCACAACTTGGGAATATAAAGCTGTAACAAACAAAGTGATCACACAGAACTCTACATTCTTCCTACTTACCACTTAGATTGTAAGCTCTTCGGGGCAGGGACTCCTTTTTCCTAATGTTACTTTTATGTCTCAAGCGCTTATTCCCATTGTGTGTTCTATTATTATGTGTATTTCTGCTGTGACACGCTATGTACATAGATGGTGCAATATATATAATGATATACATACAGGCGGGCCCCGTTAATGCGGCGAGTTCCGTTACATGATCCCACTGCAATGCGAAAATCGCCGGAATGCGGAACCGGCGATTTTCGGCATCTGTGCATGCGCAGACCGGCAATTTCCCCTTCTGCGCAAAGACAACCTCCATTCTGTGCAAGCACGACCACCGTTCTGCGCATGCGTGACCTCTGCTCCCCCTGTTCTGCGCATGCGCGACCTGGGCAGCCCCCGTTCTGCGCATGTGCAGATATGGCGGCTCCCCTCCCGGGACCGTTGTATGAGCAGAACGCCATAAAGCGGGCTGCCGAAAAGTGGGGCCCTACTGTACAGTGTCACAGTCACTGCATGATACCCTTAGGGATATACAGGTGTAATACACACACAGACCACTGGGTGCCACTGAATGATACCTAAAGAAAATATACAGTTGTAGTGTGATGTGTTTTCTTTGGACCCCAGTGAGGAAGAAAGAGCTTCTCTTACCATACCAGCAGGAGGCAAAGAGTCCGCCTGCGCATCTGTGGCGTGCGGAACAGATCCAGCGGCGTGTACGTGGATTTCACATTTGCTTTCTCATACTTCATGTGAGAGTTCATCACCTACCCAGGGAGAACCCCACAGGGGCAATTATCATGTGAGCCCAGCACCTACTCAGGGAAATACCCCACAGGGGCAATTATCATGTGATAGCCCAGCACCTACCCAGAGAGATACCCCACAGGAGCAATTATGTGAGAGCCCAGCACCTACCCAGAGAGAACCCTACAGGGGCAATTATCATGTGAGATCCCAGCACCTACCCAGAGAGATACCCACAGTGGTAATTATCATGTGAGAGCCCAGCACCTACCCAGAGAGAACCCCACAGGGGCAATTATCATGTGAGAGCGCAGCACCTACCCAGAGAGAAACCCCACAGGGCAATTATCATGTGCCAGCCCAGCACCTACCCAGAGAGAACCCCACAGGGTAATTATCATGACAGCCCGGAACCTACCCAGAGAGATACCCCAAAGGGGCAATTATCGTGTGACAGCCCAGCGCCTACCAAGGGAGATACTCACAGGGGCAATTGTGACGGTGTGGGGGTACCCAGGCCAGTAAATAAAGGTATTATGCCCGGCTGGGTGCCCCTGAGCCATATTGGGGAATTATAGTGCCAGCTCTGTAACACAGTAATAGCAGTAACAATGTAATTGTATTAAAAATGTCTGTGTGTATCCCAATAGGTATAAGGTGACGATAATACTATCATGGTTTAAATGTACCCAGGTTTCCCTGTAAACCGCGCAAAGAAATAATGGTTTTAAAAACCAGCAGCACAGCGTTTAGCTAAATTCGGCTACGAAGGTCCTCGAGCGCTGAGATTTGCTGTGAGCCCTGCTGGGGTAAAATCATTAAAAAGGTTATGTCGCAATTTTTATAGAGTTATATAAAAATTGATTCATGAAAGCCCCTATTTTAATTGTGCCCCTATTATAAGAAAGTATAGATATAGGACAAAGTATCTGTTGTCTAAATTTAGCATAGGTTGAACTTGATGGACCTACGTCTTTTTTCAACCTCATCTACTATGTAACTATGTATAGGCGTGAGGGGGTTTTCATTCAGACAGCTGGAACAGAGGAAACACTTAATTCACAAGTACCATACTTTAGAAACGCATAGCAGGGAATTCCTGTGAGTAAGCCATGCATAATTTAGCCCCAGATTTGCAAGACATCCCGCTGGCATGGTTCCTGGATGTTTGAAAAAATCCAGAGTTATAAAGGTTCCGACATCTTAAGGTGTTAAGGGGGAGGGGTAAATGCAAGTAACTCCATCCTAGCAGATGTCCAGGTGTCCGGGCGAAGTAGACAAGATGTCGCCAGGAAAGGGGGCTTGGTTTGGTATGCTAAGCTGCGAAGGTGCGAGGTTCGCGCATGCCCTTAGCATACTAAGAAGCCCTCTGCCTGGTGCTGGGAAGTTCTGCAACCTGGGGATAGGTGGGCATATTTAGTTCCCACGCAGCGATTGGCTTCAGAGCGTAAAGATAGGGGTTTTGACTGTTTAAAAATTCCTGCAGTCGATCGGGAGTTTGTTCCATCTGAGTTCCATCATGTAACAAGTCATCATGTGGTACAAAATTGTAACATCGTAACTAAGAATTGTATCCAGCTTCTAAAGTTCGTAAGAACTAAGGACTTCCAAACCAAATCTACGGCGGTAGAACGAAACAATCAGTTCCGGCGGATAAATGGGGTTTGCGAGCGGCGCCCCTAGCCAAAGACTGTTTTGCGGCTCTGTTTGTGCACAAGCCCCGCTCCTGGGAAATTGTGCCTAGAGACTTTGTTTCTAAAAGGTTCGTTTTGAATTCAGAAGATTTCGTTTTGCCCCGTCCCAGTAAGTGTGTTTTCGGAATATTTTGTAAATCAAGCTGTGTATGTTCATTCTGTAAATAAATCACAATTTATTTTATCTCTTGCTTTACTCAATCAAAGGATCCGGGTAATTTGGTGTTAAAAGTGCTGTCCTCCCGTGACAGCAATTATCATGTGAGAGCCCAGCACCTACCCAGAGAGATACCCACAGGGGCAATTATCATTGGATAGCCCAGCACCTACCCAGAGAGAACCCCGGCCACTTGGGCAATTATTTAGGATGGAGGGAGAAAATGGACAGAAAGTGAGAGATGGAAAACAACGACTTTTTATTCCTCTTCTCTTGAGGAGCGACCTCAGCACACGATGAATAAAAGTCAGGAAGATGCAGGAACACGCGTGCTGACAGCGCACGCTCATAAGTAACACGTAACACGGGCTCCTCACCTCCTCAGTCAGGTTCTCCGCCACCTCTCTCATCCCATTGATTGCAGCCACCCTCTTCAGGTTTCTCAGAGCCTGACGGGAGCGGCCTCTCATTATCATCCAGCGCGCCGACTCTGGGATAAACCTTCCAGAGAGAGCGCAGGGGAGGCATGGATACATAACTCAACCTCTCACCCCCTAATACAGACATCAGGGACACGTACCTCTCACCTCCTCAATACAGAGACATCAAGGAAACGTACCTCTCACCTCATAATACAGAGACATCAGGGACACATACCTCTCGCCTCCTAATACACAGACATTATGGTGACATACCTGTCACCTCCTATTACACATATTAAGGACATACCTCTTAATACAGACACCAGGGACATGTAAATCTCACCTCCTGCTAATACACAGACACCTGGGACATATATCTCTCCCTCCTAATACAGAGACGGGGACACGTACACCTCAATTCCTCCTAATAAGCAGGCATCAGGGACACACACCTCTCACCTCCTATTACACAGACATTAAGGACACACACCTCTCACCTCCTAATATAAAGACCTTAAGGACACATACCTCTCACCTCCTATTACACAGACATTAAAGACACATACTTCTCACCTCCTCCTAATACACAGACATTAAGGACACATACCTCACCTCCTATTACACAGACATTAAGGACACATACCTCACCTCCTATTACACAGACATCAAGGTCACATACTTCTCACCTCCTCCTATTACACAGACATTAATGACACATACCTCTGACCTCTTCTTATTACACAGACATCAGGGACATGTAGTATAAACTGGAAAAACCTTGATATGTCCCCCCATATTTCTCGTTCCCTACTCCTTACCATAAGTAGAGTAGGAAGAGGAAGAAGGGGGCAGAGACTGCGAACTGCAGCCAGCGCCAGTCCCGGGTGATGTATGCCAGCCCTGCTAACAGCATCTGCCCGCAGGTATAACTGTAAGAAAACAGTACGGCAAATAGAGTCCGTCCATTGGGAGGGGTCCACTCCAGTTCTGCGTGTGAAGAATACAAGTGTGAGACTCATTCCCATGAGCATATTACATACATTACGCACTTACAGACAGCCATGATAGGTGGGGACAGTCTACCCAACATTTTGGGAGTCACCTTATTCTGGGATACTTTTGTCTGTGACCCCCTAGGGGGGGAGGGGTTCCCCTGGTACTCTGCTTGACCCCCATTAAAGACTTGCTGCATGCACATATATGGAGGGTGGCATGGATGCTGCTAGGATCCAGTGCAAACATGCAGAATCTGGCACCGCTAGGACTGGACAAGGATACAGAGCCCGAAAGATGTACAAATGCATAACTGATGGGGGGCGGGGGGATTAGTGGATTAGTATATAGACGTTCCCAAGCACTATATAAATTGAGATTTTCAGGCGTCAATTTTACGCCAGAAATGCAATTTGTGACACTTATGACATTGGCCCTGTGGGCTGCCACTTGCTTCACTGCTGTGCAGGAAGATCTGCTTCCCAAAGTGCACCGTCTGAGTTATAACTTCCTGATTTGCCATGTGATAAGGGCTTAAAAACAAAGTGAACTCGGAGCAAACCTGCTCTAAAACCCCTAGGAGCTGAGATCGGACCCCGGGATACAGAGAGTGACGCCTCTAGTGTAAGATGCAGTACGTACTCAGAGACATGCTGTTCAAAGCAATGCCAGACGAGGCCATCCCACACAGACATCGGAAGAAGCAGTAACTAGCAAAGCCCGGGAGGAAGGCCGCACAAGTGCCAGACACAGCCATCAACACATTGCTGCTAATCATCAGAGACCGTCTACCGAACCTGTGCAGACAAAATGGCGTTAGGTGACAGGAACTTCATCTATAGCGACACATCCTAAGGCTAAGTCCCCACTAGCGCTGATCGGGCTGAGCAGGCGGCGCTTGCGGAGGAGACTTACATATATAGATATATGTAAGTCCCCGCTCACGCGGTGCTTGCGGTGATCGTGCGCGTGCACACATGCTCAGCCACGATCAGCGCATAGGTAAACAAAAGATCTATACTTAAACGTGCACTGAACTACCCGCAATGCCCCCCCCCCCCTCCAAGCACGCGCGTACAAGCCGGACACCCGGCGCTCATGCTTGGAGCGCTCCCTAAGCATGAGCGCGCTCAGCACCCGCGGGGACTAACGGGGGTGCTCTCTTTAAACTGAGTCTCCTGTCCTCAGCGTCTCTCTCTCTCTAGGTCTCCTGTACTCCATGGGTATTGCTTGGGGAATGACCCTGTCTTAATCTCTCCCTCTTTCTCCTCCATCTCTCTCCCCCCCTCTACTCTCTCTCCCCTCATTTCTCTCTCCCCCTTTCATTGATAGCTCTCTTCTTTCTCTTCCTTCTCCCCCTCTCTACTCACTCTCTCCTCATTTCTTCTCTCTCCGTCTTTCATTTATCACTCTTTTCTTTCTTCTACCTATCTACTCTCTCTCCCTTCATTTCTTCTCTCTCCCCCTCTCATTTCTAGCTCTATTCTTTCTCCTCCCTCTCTCCCTCTCTACTCTCTACTCATATTTCTTCTCTCTATCCCTCTCATTTATCGCTCTCTTCTTTCTCTCTTTCCCTCTCTCCCCTACACTCTCCCCCTCACGTACTCTCTATACCTCTCGAATGTACTCTCTATTTTTCTTCTATGCGATGTTTCTCTGAGTCTTCTTTACTGAAGGTCTCTTTCTCTCTGAGTACACTCACTTGTCAGACAGAGGTCCAATGGCCGAGGCCCCCACCATCACCCCCACCATGTAAATGGACTGAGCCAGCTGCCTCATTGCCCGCATGTCACAGACAAGGTCCCACTGCAAGAAAATAGGGGAGCGTTGGGAGAAGAAAGGGGTTATGGGAAAGGAAAGAGAAAGCATCTCTAAAATGTGAGTAGAATGAATCGGTCATACTGTAAGATGGTAGTTATATGGGTTTTTTTGGCAGAAGGAGGGGTTATATGGAGAGGTGATACAAAGGGTTAAGAGAGGTTTCTTGATAATGAGCTTTATTTATCTGTGTGTCTATAGGGTATGTATCATATAAATAGCCACCTCAGAGATTGAGATTAAAAAAACTTGTATTAACTGTACTAAACATGCTAAAAGAAGTCTGTAACATTTGATGAAAATGGTGAACTGGCTTAACTGAGTCTCTACATATTAGATGTGTTGATTCACAGGGAGTATCTGGAGGCTCCTCCTTACCTCCGTGACAATGGTGGAAGAGAAGACGCTCTTATCATAGACCCAGCCGTCCTTACAAGGCTCCGTGTTGTTATATAATGTGCTGTTAAGAGACCAGACAGCAGACTGAGCCTCTGTATAACGCTGGCAGCTCTCGGGCTTCTGATTCCCATCCAGAGGCACGGAGGCCAGCAGAAGGCCTTGGTCATAGATCATGGTTTGGTTGTCTGACCAGGACAGCCGGCAGCGGTGGAGGGGCACGATGGCGGTGAAGTTTTGGAGGAAGTTATGGCAGCCCAGGAAGCACATGGGGAGCAGCAGCAAAGAGATGGAAAATATCTGGAAACGGCCCAGACCACCAATTTTTAGAAGGAGATCGTCAAAACTCATGGTGGGGTTTATGTGGATATCTTGACTTCTGTTATTTATATGAAAGTCAGAGGTCACCTAGGCACGAACAGGAGGTGTCAGGAGTTGGAGAGAAGGAGATGGGAGAACAGCGAAAGAAACTAAATACTGGGTGTCTCCCTGCTCTGCTAATACAGATACTCTAAACCAGGGTTTCCCAAACTTTTTTTTCCGTGACCCGGTTATTTTTGAACTTCTCCTTCGTGACCCACTAAAAAATTTATTGCCTATACTGGCCTATAGGGCCTGCACAGACACACACGCAGCCACTGATATACACACACACGCAGCCACTGACACACACACAGCCACTGATACACACACAGCCACTGATACACACACACACACACAGCCACTGATACACACACACACTGATACACACACACACACTGATACACACACACACACTGATACACACACACACTGATACACACACACACTGATACACACACAAACTGATACACACACAGAGACACTGCTACACACACAGAGACACTGCTACACACATAGAGACACTGCTACACACACAGACACATACACACATACATACACTGATACACACACACACAGACATTGACACACACACAAACACACGCAGCAACTGACACACACACTGATACACACACTGATACACACACGCAGCCACTGACGCAGCAACACAGAGACACTGATACACACACACACACACACTGATACACACACACTGATACACACACAGAGACACTGCTACACACACAGAGATACTGCTACACACATAGAGACACTGCTACACACAGAGACACTGCTACACACACAGAGACACTGCTACACACACACAAACACTGATACACATACAGACACACACACATACATACACTGATACAGATACACACACACACAGACACTGACACACACACAAATGCACGCAGCAACTGACACACACTGATACACACACGCAGCCACTGACACACACACGCAGCCACACAGAGACACTAATACACACAGACACTGATACACACATGCACTGATACACACACCCACACACTGATACACAAACCCACACACTGATACACACACCCACACACACATACACTGATACTGATACACACACAGGGACAGGGACACTTGGGTGGGAGGGGGGGACAGTGACTGGGTGGGTGTGTGGGAGACGGTGGGTGAGTGACTGGGTGGGTGACAGTGACTGCGTGGGGTGACTTACCTTGCCGCCGGATTCTTTCCCCTGCTGCCCCCGATATCCCCTGCTGCCCGGGACGGGAGGTGGGCTTGGGGGCATGGGAGGTGGGCTCGGGAGGAGGTGCCACTGGAGGTGAGCTCGGGAAGCTGGCACGGGGAGAAGCGGGCCGCAGTAGGAGCTTGTACTTCCCCCTCTGTCTCACATAACGTGCGGGCCACAGAGGAGCTGGTACTTCCTCCTCCGTCCCACGTTGGGAGCGGGGGGGAGGAAGGGAGCGGGCCCTGCGCAAGCGCGCGGGACCGCGGGGGGAATCGCCGCCATTTTTTTCAACTTGAGTGGGGGGGACGGGACACACCGCGCGGCCAGCCTCGCTGCGACCCGGCAATTTTGGTTCCGTGGCCCGGTGCCGGGTCGCGACCCACCATTTGGGAAACGCTGCTCTAAACCCATATCTCTCCTAAAACACAGATATCAGGGACACGTATCTCTCATCCCCTCCTAATACGCAGATATCAGGGACACATATCTCTCATCCCCTCCTAATACGCAGATATCAGGGACACGTTCCTCTCATCCCCTCCTAATACGCAGATATCAGGGACACGTATCTCTCATCCTCTCCTAATACAGGGAGATCAAAGGCACATATCTCTCATCCCCTATTAATACACAAATATCAGGGACACATATCTCACACCCTCTTAATACACAGAGATCAGATACACATACCTCTCACCTCCTCCTGTTACACTGACACCAGGGACACATCTCTCACCTTAATATAAAAACATCAGGGACATATACCTCTAAGGCCAGGGCCATGGTCAAAAAGACCGCGCTGAGCCGCGCTGAGGGGAAACATCACCCCTAATGAGCACGGCTTTAGATGGCGCTTCCGCAGGCGTGCGGAGTCGTGTGGAATTGCAGCCGACAGCACAATTTTATTTTTCCCGCTGAGGGAAGTGCAGGGCCGGTCACGTGACCGCCAAAAGCCAATGGCAGTCCGTGACGTCGGCGCCGTGACGTGGCACGCTAGCCCCGCCTCCCGCCCGGCTCCCACCCGGTTCACAAGTGCGCACGCTGACGCTCATGCAGGGACACAAAAAAGGAGAGCATGAGCGTCAGCGCTGTGAATGTCATCATGTCTGAGGCCTTACCCTCTTAATATGCAAACATCAGGGACATATACCTCTTACTCTCCCCCCCCTCCCAATACACAGACTTCAGCACTCATATATCTCACCTCCTCCTAATACACAGACATGAGAGATCCATATCTGTCATCCCCTTCTTCTCTTCCTCTGCGAGTATCCGTATAACAATCACCTCATCCCCTCTTATTGTTGGAAGCAGAACACCTGAAGAAGAGACTTGTGAGGTCTTGACAACTCCTGTGCAATTACATCTGTGAAGAACTGTTATATAGGTTCATTGGGATTCATCACAACTGACAACATCCTTCTAAACAAACATTAAGGTCACATAGAGTACGTTCTTATGTTCTATGAAGTTATTCCAATGAATTATTTAATGACACAAAACCAGGATGTTTAATGTACATTTAGGCAACCTTAGTATATCAATCTTGATCATTTTCCAGTGAGTTTAGTCACGGATACAGCACTGCTAGAAATAAGGAAAAAGCACTAACCTTTAGAAATATAATCCACCTTCATTTGCAAAGTCACATTGTCACGGGACACTAGCACTTTTAACACCTTTCTGGGATCATTCACTAGGCAAAACAAGTAGTGGAATAAAATGAGGTTAATTCGGGTGAAACCCGCGACCACACAATGAATATACAAAATACAGGAAGAATACACACTTACTGGGGGTCTGGGGTCGAAAACTAGCCTCACATAGGTGCAGGGCGCCTGCTTCGGAAGGATTACCCTGACCGGGACCTCGTCCCGGGCTTCCTGGTACTTTTTCCGAGGAGAATACCCAACTGCGACCGCTATATTTTATTCTCAGAACTTGGACTTCACGTCTGACTTAGTCTCCGCTTGGCAGGCTTTCCTAGCTCGAAAAATTAAGCCGGTTGCTCTGCTATTCGCAGCAAAGCAACTTTGAAAAGCCCGCCCACGCCTCACCGACCCAAGCCACAGATCGTCTGGTTCTCTGATTGGCAAGTCTCCTTACATAGACCCCGCTGTTCTATGTTTAACATGGAAAGGAAACTAGTAACCAATCAGAGAACGGATCGTACCTCAGCCAGCCAATCAGAATGGGGGCTTGTCTGGCTGCTGACGTCAAAGGAGGGGGCGTGCCAAGCTGGCTCGAAAAGCCGGGCGAGCGGGAAATATGAATCGGCCAATGGGAAACGCGCCTTCCGGGAGCATCTTCCCCAAGCCAACCCATTCCCACGCGCTGGGCCGGGTCCACCAGGTCTGGCAGTCCAAAAGGTGCCCCAGCGGGGTGTCCTTGTTCTCTGTTCTTGGTACTTCGCCCTTCCCTGCTCAGCAAATGTTTTTCTCACCTCCTAACATCCCCTCTCCCCTTTGATCTACGATGTCTATGCAGACATTCCGGCACCTATGTAGATTCCCGGGCTGACTGTATAGACATTAATACATATTGTATAAAACATACTACACTGCTTTATTAAACATATATATCTTGGAGAACCTTATACACGTGGGAGAAATGGGTCTGGGATATTTGGGCTCAAAAACCAGGATTCTGGGAGACACTGTGTAGCCCCGGTGTAATTCACCTCACGTACCCGCAAATCATGCCTGCACGTCGGGAGAATTGCGGGACTACCGGTAACTTTGTCCCCCAAACTCGTACGAAAAGATAAACACATTTTGACCCGAATATCCCATCTAAAACTCCCACTCCCACAGTCTCATGTTTATTGGGGAAGGGGAACAGGTAAAACCCACACCAGGACAGGTTTTAGATATACATTACAGTGTCCCTGGCTTACGGTGCTACCTAGTTGCCAGGGACCCACGGTTTTCAGGGGTAACCAGTCGGGCTTCACCTTTATTATGAAGACTGACTGCTCCCTACCATCGCACACATGTTGTATTTTATTCCATGAACAAATAAAAGCAGATTTAAAGCAGCGATCCTAGCTGCTAGTTTTTGGTGTGGTCTTGAAATGAATTTGTAACGGTGTTTGACGTGGACGGGTGCGGGGGCTCGGAGTGTAACCAAGCTATTTCCCCGATACTTACAGTTATTTGGGGCTAGGCCGCATGAGCGCCGGCAGCCGCGCCAGTCCAGACGTCGGGCCCAACATGCAGTGCCGGCTGCCGGGCCCACTGCAGACACAAGGCCCGGCCTGAGCAGACACAAGGTAAGTCTGTTTATTAAGTATCGGGGGGAGTGTTATTTATACTGTATGTATTGTTTTTTTTATATGCATTGTTTTTTTTATATATATATGTATTGGGGTATTTTGTATATGCATTGATTTTTTTTTATATATTGGGGTATTTTTTATATGTATATGAGTATTTTTTTATATGTGTTGGGGTGTTTTTAATATGTATTAGGGTTTTTTATATGTATTGTTTTTTTATATGCATTTGGGTATTTTTTATATGTACTGGGGGTTGTTATATGCATTGTTTTTTTTATTTGAATTGTTTTTTTTATATGTATTGGATGTTTCTTTTATATGCATTGGGGTATTTTTTATATGCATTGTTTTTTTATATATATATTGGGGTATTTTTTATATGTATATGAGTATTTTTTATATGTATTGGGGTGTTTTTAATATGTATTAGGGTTTTTTATATGTATTGTTTTTTTTTATATGCATTGGGGTATTTTTTATATGTATTGTTTTTTTTATATATGTATTGGGGTGTTTTTTATATGTATTTTTTTAAATGTATTTTTTTTTTATATATGTACAGTATTTCCTCGATTGTAAGATGCCATCGATTGTAAGATGCAACATCGATTTGACCCTGTAACAGGGGACTTATCCCTGTTCAGTAATGTGCCTTTAATCCAGCAGTGTGGTGGTTAACCTCTGGTAGTTAATTACTAAACATCACCTGCCTGATTAGATTGTTTACAAAAAGCCTGCCTTGAGACAGGAAGTGAGTCTCTTTAGCTCTGACTGGGAGCTGACCTTTGGAGACACCACAATGTCTTGAGTTCTGCCAGCCACACAGCAGAGCTAATTGCAAGATACCCAATAAGACTTCTAAACCTGGATGCTGATATTTTTCTGTCCACACACGGGTGCGGTTCCAGGAGAGCAGAGAAGCTTACTCTACAGCTGATAAACAGATAAGACTTTCATTATTAAGAGACTGCTTATATCTGCTTATTGCATGCTATGTTTGGGGCTGGGGAGAAATGCTTGACTAGGGAGATGTGAATTGATTGCATAGTGTTTTCGCTAGAAATACTCCCAAGTGAACGGAAGCTTTGTTCCCCCCCCCCCCCCCCTTGTTTGGATGTCTTCCTGATAAAAAGGAAAAGGCACAATAAAGCCTTATTATAATTTCACATTATAAAGCCTCCTAATTGCGTACCTCTGTGAACGTCCGTCCACATATGGTGTCCGAGGTGGGACAAGAGGTGTCTTTGTAGTTAAAAAGGACCGGAGAGTTTTATGTGAAAAAATTTTTTATGCTTTTGCCTACAAACAAGTCTGAGAAACTTAAAAAAAAAAAACCTCATGCAGCAGAGATCAGAATTAAAGGGACACACCACTGAAACTTACACTGCATTGAAACTTACAAAAACACAGATGGACTCTTTACCCCAATCCCAAGAGGAGAGAGACTGCTGAAGCAGCTAAAACTTTATTTGCCTATCACAAAGCGTAATATGGTCATTGAAATAGGGGTTTTGCCTTCCAGCCATAGTCAGGGTTCAAGAAGTGAGTCAGCCCTTGAAAAGGGATAGGTGTTTGTTGTTTTCAAAAGTTTCGCTGAAGCAGTGAATACAGATGGTGACCCACGAGTGGTACTGATTTTGCAAATAAAGGTTGCCACACCGCATAGGGCTACCAGCTGTGAATGGAGTATATGCAGAAAAGTGTGAAAATTGATACAAGACTGTGCTGAAGCAAGGGAATTTTTAGCAAACAAATGCTGAGTGTAAAATTGCCCTATAAAGGAAAAGGTTTTTCAAAGCCAATTGCTGAGTGTTGAGTCCACTGCAAAGAATTTTTTTTTTTCTGCAAGTAAAAAAGTATGCCTATTATCTTGGGAGCAAAACAGACACCCAAAGTGGGAAGTGTGAATGGCATAATACTGTACCTAAAGATGAGACTGAAAATTACTGAACTCAGGCATAAAAAAACAAATTCTGTTGCTGAAGCGGAGGAATTGCACCTAGCAAATAAATGGTGTATAGCAAATAGACTTTTTTTACCTAGCAACTGCACAATCTTGTATACCTGATAAAAGAAAATGCATGCACAGTACTGCTGATATTGGGGGGAAAAAAATTACCCAAGAAAGAAAAGTCTACAGAGATGCCTGTGAGAGCTACGACCTCTACAAGCAAAATATGCCCATCTGTAGGACTACCACAATTGGGGGTTCTAGCAAATACAGTGGCAACAGCTGCAATAGCGCCTCCTGAGGTCAGGAAGAAAATTACACCTGATAGCCTAAAAATGGAGGACAAGATGCAGCATTCCTGTAATGAACCCTACCCCACGGAAGAGTGGCCCTTCCAGTCCAATAAAGAGGAAGACATCTCTTACGGGGAACCCGAACCGAGTCACACCCACAAAACACCCCAAGAATGGTGGGGGTGCCTGAACTCGGCACAAACAGAAAAGACCGCTCCCTTTGACGAATATGATCAGCAGGAGACAGAGCGGGAGCAGTGGATCACCGAATATTTCTGTCAGCTAAAGCAGCTGCAAGAAAAGCCTGGCGTATATAATGAAGCTGCTAAAATTTCAAATGAAGATGGAGACCCCAATATCCCTGAAGGGACGGTGTCATCCAAATCAAAAAGGCGGAAAAAGAAAAGCGGTTCTTCACTTACCGTGGAAGTAACAGACACGTCCGCAGATCCTGTGGAGAAAATGGGGGACAGAGTTGCCCTGCAGCCTAGAGAAAATGGAGAATTCGTCCCACGGTTAACCGAATATCCAGAGGGCCCAAGGCAGAAGTCGGGTACCCCAAAGAAGTGTCTGTCCGGTGCGAACAGTGAGGAACCCTCAACCAACCATCCCAGGGAAGCGGAGCCAGAACCAGTGAGTGACGATCCCTTGACCAGCCCTGAAGACTCCCTGAAAATTGCCAGGCGTGACTGTGATCTACTTCGAGAACAATTGAAACTTGAGAGAGCAGATAACACAGAGCTACAGAAAAATAACGTGAGGCTACAAAAAGATGTGCTCACAATTTACTCTTTATCCAGGACAGAATTGGACGATCTCAAGACTGAGCTAGATACTGCAAAGGCTACTATTTCCGCCATGGATGAAAAGCAGAGCCAATCTGATAAAATGGTGGCTACGCTAAAGCGGAAGTATGAGGAGGCACTGAAGCAGATGACAGTCTTCCAGCAAGAGGTTCACACTCTTCGCATAGAGCTGAATGCCTCACAACAGGAGATCAACAGTGTCCGGATAGAAGTGGACGTATCTCAGAAAGAGGTTCAGACACTCCACAGAGCACTGAATGCCTCACATCATGAGACCAACAGCTGCCGCACAGACCTGGAAGTTTCCAGAAAGGAACTACACAGTCTCACTGAGGAGCTGGACATTGCTAAAGAAACTATTGGTAAACTTGATACAGATCTCAAAGTCTCTCAGAAGGTGCTTCAGACCCTCAACCTAGAGAAGGAAGTCTCACGCCAGGAGATGGTCATTCTCAAAGCAGATGTGTGTAAATGTAAGGAGGACTGCAAAGAAGCCCTGAAGAATACAGAGACTGAAAAAGAAGAAAATTCAAGATTAAAAAGAGAAAACTTAAAACTGAAAGAAGAAAATTTTCAGTTAACAGAAGAAGTCAAGGAAAAGTTTGACGCAGAGCACCAACTGCAGAACCAACTGCAAGGTCTGCGTACACACCTCCAGTATGCTGAGGAGAAGCAGCAAACACTACAGGAAGAAAAACTGCAGGCTGCTAAAGAGGTACAAGCGCTGCAGGAACGTCTGAATACCCAGTACGTCCCCACAGAGCAGTATGAGGAGCTAAAGGCCACGCTGCATGTCTTCAGAGCATCATTGGAAGCGGAGCTTCGATACCAGGTGACTCTGTATGAGAGGGAGCATGAGAAGGCTCAGAAACTGGAGCAAGAGCTGGAGAGACAGAGAGACTGTTCCATTTCCTTGAGTCAGTACACCAAGGATAAAACAGACGCAGCGGCAACCTTGACCACAAAAATTACAGAGCTCCAGAATATGAAGGAGACTCTGATACAGATTCCTCCAATATGGAAAAAGGTATTGGCTCTGCCCAAGCACCAGAATCCTACAGTAACTAATGCCTGTAAGGACAAGGGTACAGTGAGAGTTGGGGACTCCACGCAACTTCAAAACAAAATTACTAAGTTTGAGCCACCAAAGAAAGCACTAGCCAAACCTACAGCTGCCCAACAGGCAACAAACAGAGGTAGGAGTGCAGAATCAAAGCCAGAAGAATCCTTAGCTGAAGAAGCTGAACTGGCGACTCCGTGGTGTGGAGAAGCGGCAGAAAGACCACTTCAAGAGCAGATAACTCTATGGGCTAGTCCTAACTGCTCTACAACTGTTGCCATACACTTTGTCTACAAAAAGAGGAGTGCCCGACGCAACAGAATTCTCAGACCGCGCACGTGATAAAAAGACTTTACGTGAAAAAGTCCTCCTCGAGCGACTGAGGAGTGCTGATCTCAAGCATCTTGGGGAGGAGACAAAAATAAATTGGAGAAAGGGCTCCAATCCCAGCGGGACAGAGGATTCTCTTATTCCATCCACTCTCATTCAAGTCACAGAGATATCTAGAATGAGAGTGGAAGGATGGGCTTTGGCCGTGGTAAGCCCGAGCTTCCCACAAACAGGGGAGGTATGTAACAGGGGACTTATCCCTGTTCAGTAATGTGCCTTTAATACAGCAGTGTGGTGGTTAACCTCAGGTAGTTAATTACTAAACACCACCTGCCTGATTAGATTGTTTACAAAAAGCCTGCCTTGAGACAGGAAGTGAGTCTCTTTAGCTCTGACTGGGAGCTGACCTTTGGAGACACCACAATGTCTTGAGTTCTGCCAGCCACACAGCAGAGCTGATTGCTAGATACCCAATAAGACTTCTAAACCTGGATGCTGATATTTTTCTGTCCACGCACGGGTGCGGTTCCAGGAGAGCAGAGAAGCTTACTCTACAGCTGATAAACAGATAAGACTTTCATTATTAAGAGACTGCTTATATCTGCTTATTGCATGCTATGTTTGGGGCTGGGGAGAAATGCTTGACTAGGGAGATGTGAATTAATTGCATAGTGTTTTCACTAGAAATACTCCCAAGTGAACGGAAGCTTTGTTCCCCCCCCCCCCCCCCTTGTTTGGATGTTTTCCTGATAAAAAGGAAAAGGCACAATAAAGCCTTATTATAATTTCACATTATAAAGCCTCCTAATTGCGTACCTCTGTGAACGTCCGTCCACAGACCCTTACAATCAAGGAAAATTACTGTTTCAGGAGAGGTCCCATGTCAGCGGAGGACGAAACGGGCGGCGGCAGGAGAGGTTCCACGTCTGCAAAGAATTGAAGATGGACAATGTCAGGCATGCGGTGGTGGCGGTGGTGGCGGCGGCGGGAGATCATAATAGCAGGAGAGCTGAGCAGGAGCAGAGCAGCATAGGGGAACAGCTGGGGAGGGGTGCAATGTAACACCTGAAGTTGACTGGTGTCTGACTTCCGGTTACAGTGCGCACCTCCCAAGCCATTCCACCTATGCCGCTCTGCTCCTGCTCAGCTCTCCTGCTATTATGATCTCCTGCCACCGCACGCCCACCCACCGTCTGTCTTCTTATCTTCATTCACCTGCAGACTTGGGGCCTATCCTGCCACCGCCGCTCTCCCACCTGCTTTCCATCTTCAACCCTCTGCAGACGTGGGACCTCTCCTGCCGCCGCCTGCTTCGTCCTCCGCTGACATGGGACTTCTCCTGAAACATGGTAAGTGAAAAGAGGGGGATGGTAGACACCTTTTTATTTTTTTTATTTTTTAATACAGCGATTCTAAGACGCACCCCGATTTCAGACATGTGAAAATCGGAAAAAGGGTGCGTCTTAGAATCGAGGAAATGCGGTATATGGGGGGTGGGTTTATATGTATTGGGGTGGGTTTTTTCTTTTTTTTTTTTACCTGCATTTTATTGACAGTTTTCATAACAATTGTACATACATTTCTTTTACATTCTGTGGGAAGGGAGGGGAGAGCGACTGAACACAAATGGTACAAATTTTATTCTGGATCCAAACCTCAGCAATTTTGCACCTGGTGGCGGTGGCTGTTTGAGTTATCAGTTTATTTTCTGCCCTCGAGAGACCCACAATGGGTCTATTCAGGAGAAATAACAACGGATCCAATGGTATCTCTATGACCAGAAATCCCTGTATCCAACTGTGAATCTGGGCCCAAAGTTCAGCTATACAGGGGCAGGACCACCACATGTGGATAAATGTGGCTCTCTCTCCATACCCTTTTGGGCACAGTGGAGAGTATCCTGGTATATATTTGGACATGACTACAGGAGATCCATACCACCACAGCATTACTTTGTACACGTTTTCTTTCACAGATTTGTACCGATGGAGCAGCTAGCCACTCATTTGGAAATATCATCCCAATCCTCTTCCTCCATTTCCTCGCCCAGGACCCTGGGGCAATAGGAGGAGTTATAGGGATCGGTTATAAAGAACAATAGGAGTTATATGGAGCAATTTGAGGAGTTGTAGGGAGCATTTATATGGGGTAATAGGAGGAGTTATAGCGAAGGGCTTTAAGGGGCAATAGGAGGAGTTATAGGGATCAGTTATATGGGTTAATAGAAGGAGTTATAGGGAGCAGTTATATGGGGCAATAGGAGGAGATATAGGGAGCGGCTTTATGGGGTAATACGAGGAGTTATAGGGAACGGTTGTATGGGTTAATAGGAGGGGTTCCGTTTCCGGAAATTCCTTCAGATCACCTTTTTAGAGCACTTTCCAATGACCGGTAGTTACTCACAAAAACTCCTGGACATCAGTTAATTCGCCGCTGTTGGCGTGGCACTTGGAATCTCCTTGGAATCAGCGCTCCCCATTGGCTGCAGGCCCGCTTAAGCGTTCAGGCTCTCATACACTAATCTGGACAGCTTATCAGAGCGTGGGAATTCTCCTGCCAGCCAATCACCGATTTGCCGCTATAGTAAAGCAGGACAGGCACCTTTTCTCAGGTAGTAATGCGGCTTGGGCTATACTGGCACCTCTGCCTCTTTGCATACCTAGCCCATCCGCTGCTCCGGCTCCACAGTCTGGATTTTGGGAAAATGATCACCGGATAGCCTTGTGTTAGGCCAGGATGCGGATACTCAAAGATAACTGCAGTGCCCTCCTGTTCTAACACCTTGGCATCCCTGAGCCTTTCAAGTACGGACTCCGGACAGACACAGAGGCACCAAGCTTGGTCGCCAGCTGGGTTTTCCGGAATCCATGACTTAGAAGCCCTCAGTTCATATACAGGATATCAATATATATGCACATTAAACTATACCCATTCAATAAAATATATTATGTCCTGTCTTCTGTGTGCTAAAAGTTATGATTTCTTATTCTGGTGTCAGGGGTGGAGTGAGTATATATATTCCCTACAATCACACGCCTCATTCCTGCCACGCATGAAAAAAATACTTCTAAACTTTTAAAACACTGCAAACATGCTCAGCTTTATAACCTTAGCTCGAGCACCTTCCTGAACCCCTACAATAGGCTCGGGATACCTGGGCATGTATGTGGGTACCTCTGCTATACAGGGGAACCCCTGCTATACTAAGGACTCTGTGTATACCTGCAGATATATTTTAACCCCTTCTTACCCATTTACCTTATCTGAAAGATGCTGCAGCAGGGATCCTGGCAGTGAGTCGTAAGAGCGTTTTCAGGGTACAAAGTTGGCGGAGTAATGCGCTTAGCTGTATCCGAAGATATCACTCAATCTCCAGATACAACTTTTGGGGTATCCCATAACTCCGGAACCCCGCTACATAGACACATTCTGCAAAGACTTTCTCCGCCAAACCCACCCTGAAAAGTACCGCCTAGAAATCTCCTGATCCCAGCATCCCAGTAAAGGCAAAAATCACATCATTCTTAAATGTCGCAAAATCAGTATACAGTTGCAGAAATACATTTTCAACACCTGGGTCCAAGAGCTGACACTCTAAGACCCTAACACACAGGTCAGGGTTAACCAAGTGGGCTTGACATTTATTATAACCCTTGTTAACCCCTTCACCATCACAAGGAGGGGTTATAGGGAGCGGTTATATGGGGCAATAGGAGGAGTTATAGGGAGCGTTTTTATGGAGCAATAGGAGGAGTTATAGGGAGCGTTTTTATGGAGCAATAGGAGGAGTTATAGGGAGCGATTATATGGAGTAATAGGAGGAGTTATAGGGAGCGGTTATATGGGGCAATAGGAGGAACTTTTTATTTATTTTTTTATTGAAAAGTTTTCCAGCATTAGATTTCATAGAACAATTTACAAACACAAACTGCACATTATGTAGAAACTTACATTTTACAAATATTAGCCCAGCATTTTGTTCCAACCTTTCTCCTCTAAAAAGCAACTTCACATTTCCCTTACACAAATTTTTAATTGAAACCAAATAAGGGCCCTAACTGCCACATTAATAGCTGCTACCTTTAAAGGGTCACTTTAAACAAGAAACAAACATTTTTAGCTACACAAAAAAGCAATATTACAGGCATACCCCGCATTAACATACACAATGGGACCGAAGCATGTCTGTAAAGCGAAAATGTACTTAAAGTGAAGCACTACCTTTTCCCCACTTATCGATGCATGTACTGTACTGCAATCGTCATAAACGTGCATAACTGATGTAAATAACGCATGTGTAACAGGCTCTATAGTCTCCCCGCTTGCGCACAGCTTCGGTACAGGTAGGGAGCCGGTATTGCTGTTCAGGACGTGCTGACAGGCGCATGCGTGAGCTGCCGTTTGCCTATTGGGCGATATGTCCTTTTCTCGTGAGTGTACCTAAAGTGAGTGTCCTTAAACCGGGGTATGCCTGTACATCTTTTTCTTTCCCCCACATTATCCCCCAATGACCCAAATCTCTTAAGGTTAATCTCTTCCTGAAGTAGCGTTTGCGCTACGAAACGCATTGGATATATGCCATACAATTGATAACAGTTATTTCTGCAATATTTGCATCATTTGGCCCATTTGTGTTTGTCCCTGTACACCCATGCTGCTTCCTTGCGCTCCTGTTATGTTCCACACTATTGGACTATCATCCAGCCCTTGAGAGAGGTATACTGTGTGTGACACGTCATCAGCAGGCGACCGATACGTCCGAGTCACGCAACCAGAAGTGCGTGTAGCGGGGCGCGAAGCAGGAAATACAGCGAGTGCTTGGTACCTTACTGTGGGAGCCTACCATCGGTTCTTACCGACACCATTGACTTAATTGTTGTTGGATCACAGAGGGGCATTATGAATGGTGCTCTGGGGGACGTTTTCTGCTGCTGCTGATGTACCACTGGTGTTTCTGCTATCTGCGTTTCCAGTTCCGACGTGCGGTAACTCCATCTTACTTCACTGATTGCCTGTTTTTTTCATATTTATTTATGTACGCAGAACCTTTAATGTTTTAATATAAATTAAATTTGTTCATACTTAACTATTTTGCGTTGTGCGCTGTGTTTTTGCCTGATGTTATAAGACCCTGCAGGTGCAGTACCTGGAGTTATACAGTATATAATGCATCTTCTATCTAATCTCCCATATAATATGATGTCTGGAAGGACGCATGCTGCATTAATAAAAAAATATATATATAATTGTCTTTTCTTTTAAAAACCATAATATAGTATTCTATCTGGCTCTTAAAAGGCCTGAATCCCGCTAATAGCATATTGTGTGTCTGGTGTTATAGGACCAGCCTCCTAATACATTTTTTGGGGGTTGTGTAGGACTAACCCAGGGGTGGCCAACTCCTGTCCTCAAGGGCCACCAACATGGGAGGTTTTCAGAATATCCCTGCTTCAGCACAGGTGGTGCAGTTAATGACTGAGCTACTCATTGAGCCACCTGTGCTGAAGCAGGGACATTCAGAAAACTTGACCTGTTGGTGACCCTTGAGGACCGGAGTTGACCCTCCCTGGACTAACCTATTATCTAATACAGTGTATGGATCAGCTACTTCTGTTTGACTAACGAAGGTTTCATAATTACTTTGCAAACAAGACAGGACAAAGCGAATACATTTCTGTCACTTTGACGGCTGACAAACAGTGTAATCACCCAAAGACATTAGATAAAAATGATAAAACCCACTCCAAACTTTAGTTTACCTTGGAAATGTTAAAAAAAAAAACATTCTAATACTTGTTTAATTGTTTTTAATGGTGCCAATTAGCTGCATTTAACCTGCTGAGCGTGTGACTGTCCTCCCTGCACCTTTGCCCTAGGCAATGACACGTTAAATGTCTGATGAGGAACAAACAAATTTGGATAATTTAACGGGGACTGAGCGACGTGAATTATTAAAGCTTCAGAAAGATAAATCCCTAGTTATTAAAAAAGCAGACAAGGGTGGAGCAATTGTCGTTCAGTCCTCGGAAGATTACAATATGGAATCATTAAGACAACTGGGGGATACTCTATCTTATTAAAAATTGAAAACAGATCCCACCCAAATGTTCCTTAAAGAATTGAGATCTCTCCTAGAATTTGGTGAGGTCCTTTATGTTCTGAATGCCAAAGAGCTGGGCTTTCTGTATCCGACTCACCCAGTAGTACCCATCTTTTACCATCTCCCAAAGATCCATAAAACCTTGACACATCCACCTGGTAGGCCTATTGTGTCAAGCATTGGATCTTTGGGAGATGGTCTCTCACGTTATATTGATTAATTTCTGCAATCTTTAGTCTTTGATTTACCCTCATTTATAAAAGACTCCAGAGATCTCATAGAAGATCTGAAATGTATCAAATGGAATAAGAATCATATATGGGTTACAATGGATGTAAGATCTTTGTACTCTATTATTAACCATAAACAAGGCATTGAGGCAATACAGTATTATCTGAATGTCTCGAGTTTTTCCCCAGTACTATGCACTTTTCTTATTGAGTCTATCACTTTTGACACAATGACTCAGCAAGGTTGCAGGGTGGACGGAACAGGAAGGGACCCTAATACCCCTCAGAAGTACTAACAATCCAAAAAATAGTACCAGCACTCTCTGTCTCACAGCTACAGATATAAGCGAATACCAGTGTAGGGCAAATGAATAATTTAATGACACTAATAATAAACTGAAAATATAGCAACAATAGCCAATACGCCAATGCAAGAATAAATATCACCATAGAGGAAATGAAAATATAGGGGGTAGAGGGGAAAGAAGGAGAAGGGGAAAAAAAACACAAAAGAAAAGCAAAAAATCACAAAAATGGAAAAAGGAAAGCAAACTAGGGGGGCGACGTTTCGAGGGGTGACCTCTTCATCTGGCCCATTCCCCCTGGTCCCAAAGGGTCCCAGAGGTACTTCCCTAAGCCTTCCCTCCCCACTGTCAAATGATCCCACACTCAGCTAATGATATAAATCTAAATTCTAAAGAGGGCAAATCACATAAGCAGATATCAAATATCAACCACTGAATGTAGATACAAGAATATTGTGAAAGACACAGAACCTATGCAGATATCAGATATCAATCAGTGAACACGTATAAGCAAACCCTCTTCCTGGTGCCCTGTCGAGTTCTACGTATTTGTCCCCTAGACTTTTCTCCTCACAACACACAATAGGTATAAAGAATATACCAAAAGGCTTTTTTCAATGTGGCCACTGCAACGTGTGTCGATATGGGAAATCATTAAAAAAAGATAGAGTGTATTAAACCCAAAACACAAAAAGACATACAAACATTTATTAATTGTAACACCAGTCATGTGGTGTATATACTCAGATGTAGATGCAAGAAGGTCTATATCGGCCGGACTGTTAGACTTTTAAAAAACAGAATCCAAGAGCAGGTCCGTCTTATAAAGAAAAAAGACATGATGCACCCAGTCTCGAGGCACTTCACCACCTGCCCCATGGGAGGGTTCCAGGGCTTCTCCTTTTCAGGTCTGAAACATATACCAGCAGCCACGAGGGGGGAGATAGACTCAACCTTCTTAATAGGCGGGAGATGTCTTGGATCTTTTGCATGGATAGTCTCCATCCATCCGGTATAAATGTGGATTGGGACTTGACCCATTTTTTATAAATTCATGCTGTTCTAGGAGAGAAGATTATCTCAATCTCTCTAGATCATATATTATGGGTACAATTCTGTAGTATAGAATGTAGATCACTATACTAATCGGGGGTCTTTTACATTGATAGTGATATATTTTTCTTGAATAGTAATAGATAGTTTTTGGATCTGATGTAGACCTGTATAGAGTTAAGAGTCTATTGTAATATCTTACTCTCCCCATTTCTATTAACGTATATGTGTACCGTTATAACAGACACGGTCCTATGTGGGTTTCGGTATTAACATTTAAGATACATAGAACATGGTCTCATGATGCTCTGGGCATAGGTTACACTGCTCTCCACCAAAATACATCAAACCCAGCTAACTTCTGGAAGGTTATCAACAATATATTCCAGCCTCCTAACCATCAACAACCAAGTAATATCACTACGGGGGATACTACTCTGACAAACCCCACTGACATTGCAAATACATTCAATGATTACTTTGTGGGGTGTGCCACTAACTTATTAGCGAAACGCAGCACAAACCCCAAACATGAATCTCATCCTGGGAGTATCCCTACAGTCCCACCCCCTCCCAACACTGCCCACAATTTTCAATTTAGCCCAGTATCTGAAGAGGAGATTACACAAGCGCTCCTCAAACTAAAACTAAGCAGCCAATGTGGACCCGACTTACTACAATCTAGGTTCCTACGACTTGGTGCCCCAGCCATTGCCAAACCAATTGCGTCCATAGTCAACTCTATCCTGTCTGCAGGCCATATCCCTAAGACCTGGAAAACTGCCAGAGCTGTCCCAATCTTCAAAAGTGGGGACAAAAACACTGTCTCAAACTCCAGGCCAATCTCACTTCTCCCAATTCTATCCAAAGTAATGGAAAAATGTGTCCACTCCCAATAAAGCGATTTCTACACCAAGACAAATTTCCCTAGCCAATTCCAGTCTGGGTTTCGTCCCAAACACTCCACCGTAACTACCCTGCTAAAAGTTTGCAATGAAATCCAGTGTGTAATGGAACGGGGACAACTCACTGGTGCAGTATTCCTAGATTTTGCAAAGGCTTTTGACACAGTTGATCATGTTATCCTGCTTAACAAACTCCAGAGCTCTGGAATAGGGAAACATGCTTTAAACTGGTTTCAGTCCTACCTATCATTAAGATCCCAACATGTGTCCATCTCAGGCTCTAACTCCAACCCCCTGGATATCACCTGTGGTGTCCCGCAAGGCTCTGTTCTGGGGCCCCTACTCTTCTCAGTGTTCATTAATGATCTTCCCACAGCTTGTAAGGAAGCCTCAATACACATGTATGCAGATGACACAATCCTATATGCACACAGCCATAGCCTCTCTGACCTTCAACACATACTTCAGTCTGACTTTTTGAGACTCAAAAACTGGATTTCCCAAAACAAACTGTTTTTAAACACTGACAAGACTGTAACAATGGTATTTGGGACCAAGACTAAATTTGTAAAGCTTCCAGTGACTGAGCTCCTGATTAGAACCAACGCTAACACCAGCCTAACACCTGTCACTAGTTTTAAATACCTGGGCTTATGGTTTGACTCCCACTTAACATTCGGGATGCACATTGATACCCTGACAACCAAGACCTATGCCAAACTAGGGGTACTTTACAGGAACAAATCCTCCCTAAGTCTCCTGGTCAGAAAGCGTATTGCACAGCAGATGCTAATGCCAATTATTGACTATGGAGACATAGTATATGGCTCGGCTCTTCAAACCCACCTTAGCAAACTTGACACCCTCTACAATTCAATTTGTCGTTTTGTTCTCCAATGCAACTACAACACACATCACTGCGAAATGCTCAAAGAATTAGATTGGTCATCACTAGAGTCTAGGCGCAAAGTTCACCTTTCCTGTCTCACCCTCAAATACTTTCTGGGCAAGCTACCCAGCTACCTGAACAAGCTCCTCACCCCTACCACATGCAGCACCTATCACCTGAGATCAGACTCCAAAAGACTATTCATGGTCCCAAGGCTCAACAAAGTATCCGGACGTTCCTCCTTCTCCTTCCGTGCACCCCAAAACTGGAACAACCTACCAGAGACTCTCATATCCACCACCAGCTTAAGTTCTTTCAAATCTAAGGCTGTCTCACACTTTAATCTGGTCTGTAACTGTTTCATACGCTCATAATATATATTTTCTTTAACTGTGCACGCAATGTCTTGTATATAATGTATACCTTGTTCATTTATGTAACTGTACTTGTAACCATGTATTATTTGTTTTACTCTGTGCCCAGGACATACTTGAAAACGAGAGGTAACTCTCAATGTATTACTTCCTGGTAAAACATTTTATAAATAAATAAATATCAGAGCACATTGTGATTTGTATGATATAGATTCAGCTATGCTTTTTCCTCTTTCTATTTTAAGCTAAATAGATTATCCAGAGAGATCATTTATTAAACACATAGATTATATTGTATAGTTCTATTATGTAATATATAGTTATTATGTATATATATCTTCATTAACTTCGTTCTTTATTTGTATCACATTTTTCATTTTTCTATTTTTTTCTTTTTTCTGCATAGGAGATGTTTTTTGTTTTTATAGGTTATGTTTTGATGTTTGATTACATTTTGAGTTTATCATCATGATCCATCTTTTATGCATTGATGTTCAGGTTATTTATTATTTATTATAGGTCATTTTGTTAAAATTAATTTTGTTGTGTTGAGATCTAGAAGAAAATATGTATTTTTTGTGATTTCATGTTTTATATGTTTAATATTATTATTTAAAATATATATATATTTTTTAAATGGATTAGTTTTATTTTTCTCTGTATATATGTATGTATATATACTGTATATGTATCTATGATTTTATCTTTTTTCATTTGTATTATCATTATGAATATATATATATATATATATATATATATATATATATATATATATATATCAGATGCCTAACATACAGTATAACACTTTAAAAAATTAACCAAGACAGAATACATACAACAAACATATATATATATATGTTTGTTGTATGTATTCTGTCTTGGTTAATTTTTGAAAGTGTTATACTGTATGTTAGGCATCTGATTCAGTTTGTATAGGAAGATCGGACATACTATTTATAATAGAATGTTGCTATATGATGATGTGTCAAACATAAGGCTGCTTCACCTTGTATACCTTTATTAGTCTGCGAGTGTCCATAGCATCAGGGACATTACATTAGAGATTATAGAGCTCATGAAGAGGTTAATAGAGTGTATAGAACACAGACATTAGGGAGGTGCTAGGGGCTTACCCGCAGTGCGCAGGTGCGCGACGCTCTCCCTTTGGATAGGACTGGTGTCGGCTTACACCAGCTGTTATACAGGATTAGAGGGGAGCTGCGATGCACCTGCGCGCGAGTGAGGGGGCTATATATAGCGTTGTACTGTGATCTAGAATCACTCTTTGATAAAGTCCCCTTGTGGACAAAACACGTCAAAGGATTCTCCTCATGCGTTTTTAACCTTTTGGCTTACATGCCGCAATAAAGTTTTTTCGTGATGCACCTGCCTCCAGCCTGATTCCGACTGCGGTGCTTACTCCTACATCCCTGCCTCGCGATTGTCTTCACTGCTTGGGACGGAAGCACGCGACTGAGCAGGGTCCACCCCCAACAAATATACACACCGGAGAAGGAACTATGCCGGTAGTGTGAGTATGTTTTAACTGTACAGGATGCCCTAGTGTGGAGAGTTAATGGAGCCACGGGATCATTGAAGACCCACCCCGAGAGGGACCACCGAACAAGAGTAGATACTCACCGGACAGGTCAGAGGTCTTATTTTCCTGATATTTTGGAGCTCCCTACCACGCATTACCTTTATAACAGATTGTTGGGCTACACCTGTTACGTATCAATATGGGTCACTGTGTGACATACGACTGTGTTAATATTTATAAGGGGATTTGGATCCTGCTCACATTAAATACTATTAGGATTTGATTTTCCACAGCACCACCGGTATTGGAGCACCCAATTAGGGATTATCCCTCACACACCTGACTTATGTGGAGAGCCTGGGCGCCCATTCCTGGTGCCCGTGTTACTGATGTCCATGCCCCTGCATTTAAGTTGGACGCACTCATCTGGAAGTTCCTTGAAGTGCCCGACGTACCGGTTGCTAGTTCCTGCGTCGTCGTGGTGGGGACAAGTGTTTTGCCCGTCAACAAACCACCAAAGGTGGGTCACCCTGAGTCTGCCTTTCATTAAGGCCTCCGGGAAGAGCCTGGAGGATCATTCGGAGAACGCTCTTGAGAGGGGGGAGTAATGTCAGGGTCTCCCAGACATCCTGCTCCTATTCATAGTTCCTGTCTCTATCCACTGGGTGTGCTGCTGCTTTCGGTCTGCTCTGGGGTTCCTCTGTCTGTCTGTCTCTTGTTGCTCCTGTCCTCTGTCCTTATAGTTTCCTGTTTCTCCTTGTCTCTGTTTTGTGTAATTATCCTTATGCCCATGCTTCTGCTGCAGCTTCTGTTCCTGTACCTGTTCTGTGTTTTGAGTCCTGTACCTATTATTAAAGGCCCTTGCTGGTAATCTGGCTTGTCCCTGTTTGTTCCCTGCTCTCAGTCCCTGTTCCCTAGACTAAGTCTCTGCGCCATAGTCTTAGCCCCTGCTCCCCTGTTCTGCTCCTGCCCTCCTGTTGCCAAACCCTGCTTGTGACCCCGACGTTCCTGCTAGCCGCTTGCCACCGACATCAGCCCGTGACCCCAACTCTCATTGCCTGCTCCCCACTGTTCCGGCCACCGAGGTCCTACCCGCTCCACGAGTCTCCCCCTTGACAACAGGAAAAGCCAGTGCACAGCCAGAAAAAGCAACGCTGGACGTGGTGGCCAATTAAAGCATTTATTGGTTAAAAGACATCAAGCTAAAGTCCTGACAGATCCTCTAACGCGTTTCACGCACAGGGCGCTCTTTGACAAAGCGCCCTGTGCGTGAAACACATTAGAGGAGCTGTTAGGATTCTACCTTGATGTCTTTTAACCAATAAATGCTCTAATTGGTCACCACGTCCAGCGTTGCTTTTTCTGGCTGTGCACCGGCTTTTCCTGTTTGGACTCTACCCTGAAATACAGCTCGTGGACTCTTATATGACCTCGCCTACAGGCTGCGCCATCACATTGACATAAAAACATTCACTCCATGACATATAACAATTGCTATAATCTTTCTAAAACAAAAAAAAAAACATTTAAAAGGATGTCCCCTTTTTCAAAACAGAACATAGAAATTATATGACAGCCATAAATTTATCATAGGTTGAACTTGATGGACGTACGTCTTTTTTCAACCTCATCTACTATGTAACCAGAAATCATAAATTTCTGATCCGTAGCCAAATAATTACATACAGTATGATCTTAAAAAATTATACCTTGTCACTGATACCACAATCTATACTGAACAATAGTACTTATCTACAAACATGTTGAAAACAAAAACAAAACAGCCTGATTCTTATTCCTGCACACAAAAAAAACTAATTTAATAAGAATGTCCTTTTTCATTTTTATAGTTATAACTAATCTGAAAACTTTCATAATGTGCATTAATTTCTTTAAAACGAATTGGGAACAACTTCTTTAGAATTCTAGATAACTTCTTCCTGGGTTAATGTGAACTTGCATGTGTGTGAACTGTTCAAATTCCTGTGTAGCTTTCAATGTAAGGCTAAGTACCCATTGGAGGCTGTTGCACGCGCGCCTGGTGTCCTGGCGGCACGCGGACAGCTTAAAATCGCGATCTGCAGTCTGTAGGGAGCGATGGGAGGCATGGGGTGTGTGGTCAAAATGAGGGGGCGTGGCCATGATGGGTGGCGTGGCCATTGGTCAACAGTAGCTGCGCTCCCATTGGTCCGAGCTATCTGCCCTCGTATTGGCTCCCAGCGCACCACGTTACCGCGTCGCCGTACGGGAACACAATCGTGTTGTATCCCCTGCTGGCTGATGCGCCACCACACTGCGTGAGCCAACACGCAAGAAGACACTGGGCCTGCCACTGTTGAGGTGAGTGATTGGTGTGCAGTGCGCGCGCCGCCGTCACCATCGGGGGCCCAGACTAACGTTCAGTGAAAAAAAGGTGGGGGCTGCTGCAGTGAGTTGCAGACATCTACAAGAGTGAGAGAGCTGAATTAATTTCAGTTCAGTATCAATCCCTATCCATCATTTTCCTTGCAATTCCTTTTTATATCTCTGCTAATCTCTTCTCCTGCTTTTCTTTCCCCAAAGCACACTCTTTATATTTGTAGCCCTGGTAAGAAAATGGGCTATACGTCTATCCTCCTACTGGTGTAAGCCCTGTCAGTAGTTATCATGGGTTTCCCCCGCTTCAAGCCCTGCCCTGAGTGGGGGAGGTAGGCCACCTGACTCTGTGTCTAAGGCAAGAGACATAGGGGAGGGGCCTGCCAAAGTCATAAAGGGCAGTACACAGTCAATTTAGGTGTGTCAGTTCTGAGTAATGAGTTGCAGAGGATTAGTGTGTTACATTGGAGGAGCTCAGGCAGGCCCTGAGTAGAGCTTATAGAACTGTGGTGGACCAATGCCCCTCACCCTGCTTAGGGGGTGAGGGAAGAGCTGTCCCCACCCTGGGTGCCTGTGACTTGGGGTGGTGGCAGGGAACAGTGAGAGTCCCAGACAGCCCATCCTGAAGAGGTACAGTCTGGAGAGAACCTGCTGTACCTGACTGTTGCTGCTGTGTGCTGCTGTGTACAATAAAGAAGCTGCTGCTGTTTTATAAAAGACTTGAGTGAGACTGAAATCTCTCGCCCCATCGAGGGGTTCTCTGGAAGGATTTCACCCTACCCTGATTGGGCTTGCCAGAGATGGAGGCGCTGTATCACCACTAAGAAATGAAGGCAAGAACCCCAGAAACCTGTCCCTGTTGTCCCCCATACCATCGCGGGAGACTCAGGCCCTCCTGTTCCTCAAAGGTATGCACCACCAAGACACATGTAGCCAGATCACCGTACACCCTAGGGGTCTGATCTGTGACCGGGGGGGGGGGGGGGGGTGGGGGTAGATGGGTTACATATTGTTTTCCTGATACAGTTCTAGGAATTTTATAATACTTTTTTTTAATCCTTACACTGGACATTGCTTACAATTTAGGTCTATTTCACATGTCCTATCCTGACATTTAACTATTATCATTTCTTCCTCATGTATCAAGACCAGCTTGTTCATGAGCTCAAACTTTCTTTTATCTTTATCAGTTGTAAATTTATTTTCATCTTTAAACATTTCAAACGTCCTCCCGTCTACTTCGTTAAATCCGTCTAGGACAAACAACATATAATCTTCCCAAATAGCCCCCCGAGATGTTGGTATCCAATGAATATTTGGAGGCTTTTTCTTAAGCCAGTCCATTTTTAAACGACAATCAATATACTGTATGGGCGAAAAAAAAAACCTTTGTATTTGATTATCGTGACTACCTTCTTTCAATATGTAAGTAACAAATAACGTACCATTACAGGGGGTCAGAAGTAGAGGTGCAAACTCTTCTCTATATCACCCTTTTCCTGCATCCTTCCTCAGAGACAACCGCCTTTCTCTGGGCCCATCAAGTGAAGTAACCAGGTGACTTGGGTGCTGATCCTGTCTCTGTTCTTGGTCTTAATACTTCTTACAATCATGGACGTCCTTTCTTTATCTTCACGGTTAACAAATTTTTCCTCCTGAACTGGAACCAATATCCTTGAAGTCTTTCAATTCCGGATCGGCTCGGACAAAGTTGACAGCTTGGGTTAAAGTATAGAGAAACCCACTCTCCTTTTGAGAGACATGTTAAGTCACCAACCTTTAGCTGTTAGTCCGTGACTGCATTCTAGACCATTATGTTAGAAAACCCCTTTCTATATAATACTCAGGAATCAGGTTTCCAGTTCAAAATCAGCAGTCTTTATTTCTTCAATCAGCTCAGCGTTTTATGTAGCAAGGATACAGCATATACAAGATACTTCTATTAGTCTTCAGTATCTAAGAAGGTAGAAGGTAGTGTCTTATGCTTAACTACAGTGACTCTTTATACTCTGGACAAAGAGATATAAATCACTTGTCTTAGCTAACTCACTTTTGATAACTAAACATACTTGTTTCTCAAAAAGATTAGACACAGACAGGAATCCTGGGAACATTGGATTCTGAATACTAGAAAAACAGACACGGCCAAGAACAGGTCATACCTGTCACAATATGAGTTAGGGAACATAGCATCAGCAAAATACAATGTGTGGTAAAGAAGGGCAAAGCAAGTCTTATCAATAATATACATACATCATGTCACTTGGTTTCATGTCACCCCTGATACTAATAACATTGTATACCATTAGTTTCATACTGCCCATAAGATTCCTTATAAGAAAAACAACTTAAAACATGTTAACCTATTTAGTGCTGAATCTATATATTGATTATATATTGATTGCTGTCCTAATTAATATAGATAATATATAGGTATATAATTATATATCACTTGTGATTAAATCTCTTAAAAGTCTTTTGCATACAGTAATTGTGTCCGCATATATGCACGGATAGGCTTCAATCCGGACAGAGAAAATGTCCAGTACAACAAAAACATTCATATTTACAACATTAAGGCATTTGTATAAAATCAATTTGCAAGTTTACAAATGGTCGCCACGGTGGGCCACCTCGTGTACCTGACAAATTGGGCATATTTTACAATATTGCTGCACCAGAGCAGTATACCAACATTTTGTAATCTCGCCAATAATTCCCCCATTTGCGAGAGCGAAACATGCCATGGCTTGATCAAGCAAGGTGGGGTAAAAGGATCTCTGAGACCGCCAGGCGACCGTCCGGAGAGTGCCAGAGTCCATCAGGGTGTAATAGGCACCCTGCCAGTCTCCATGATTCTAAGTCATGAATTTAGAATTTGAGCTCGATCACTAAAATCAGTGATTGGAGGCTGGGTGGTTGATATAAACATTGTAGTAGCCGGAGGTAACAGCTCAAACATATAACACAACTTCCACATCATGTACCACCCTGTACGAGATCCAGCTTTCTTCATGAGGACACTTTTCAGAAGTCCATGCAATTCTGTAACTGGAAAGAAGGATGATCAGGTGCGGGGAACTGTGTTCTAAAGATCTGTGGGGGGGTCCTGCAGTCCCACTTTGTCAGTACAGGCTGCCTGAGGAGAGATAATTAAGACCACTTCCTCTTTTGAGATCTCTCCGTGAGATGCTTTTCTTCGTGCTCTGAGAGAGAGAGAGATTGTGTCATACAAAACTGTGCACATAAATACTGTATATAGACTGAGATAAATGGGACGTATGGATTCATCAGTTCTGTTCTCCTGCCCACAGGGCAAAACAGATACCCATACATGAGGATCCCATGGCCCATCCACACTGTCCCTTCTATCACATGGTGACACAGACACAAGGGAGCCATGGCCCATCCACACTGTCCCTTCTATCACATGGTGACACAGACACAAGGGAGCCATGGCCCATCCAGACAGTTCCTTCTATCACATGGTGACACAGACACAAGAGAGCCATGGCCTATCCAGACTGTCCGCTGTGCCATACACTTTCCCCAGCTCCTCTGTGCTCTCACAGCTGATCATTGAATATTTACAGGCAGTGGGTCTGTGCTGCTAGCATCTTTGTGTCCCGATATGTCACTTCGGTTTGTCCGCGTCACATCCGGTTGCAGCTTACAGGCTGAATAACGCATCTGATAGAGCAGAGTGTCTTGGGGGCTATCACTCAACGCGTTTCGCTTTCCAAGAAGCTTCATCAGGAGTGTGCCCCCCCCTTTCATGACTAGATATATATAGTGGCATTAATTAAAAATTACACAAATACAAATAAAAGCACCAAATTGATAGGAAATAAAAATAAAGACAACATATGTTTTATAGCCAGGAATCAACACTATGAAATCCTTATTACATATGGACACATGATCAGAAGTCCTGGATTTATATTGGAACATATATACCATATACTGTACACTGATTCAGTCTTCCTCTGAGATAGTAGCACAAAGTGGATTTCGAAGGCAGCTATAACATCACATAACAAGCCATACTTTTCAGCTATACCTATATTTGTGTCCTCTACCTTTTAGAGGTAGCTAAACATATTGGACCCAATTTTGCCTGTGTGTGAGAGCCATGGGACTCTACACTGCATGTGTCACATTTTGGTACACTTGGGACTTTCAGGTTATTACAGCAGCACAAAGGTGAGAGGGAGGGAGTGAGAGAGAGGGAGGGTGGAGCGAGAGAGGGGGGAAGAGAGAGAGGGGGGAGAGAGGGGGAGGGGGAGAGAGAGTGGGGGGAGAGAGGGGGAGGAGAGAGAGGGGGACATACAAAGGGGGGGACAGATAGAGGGGGGGTAAGACAGCCCCATGCAGTGAGCGCCTGTGCCCGGGCCCTCAGCACCACGCGGTCCGACCCACACCACCAACATGTCCCGTTGAGAATCTGGCTTTTAACAAAATCAGCAGCGAGGTCACATCAAAGGGGTCAAGGCCCCGAGGACTCCTCCGTCTAAAGTTTCCCTGTCTCATCCAGTTTGTTCTTCTCTCCCGCCTGCGGAGTGTTGGAGTTCTGTGTGGACCTCCCTCCTCCCTGAGACCAGCAAATGCTTGTCCTGGAGGACACAAAAAGAAATGGAGGCGGATCTGTGTAGGGGGGGGGGTGACCTGTTTTTTGGTGCGTTGGGGAAATCGATGCCGGTAAGTCCAAAGAACCAGATAGATCTCCAGGCCTCCGCACGTCTCTCCTGTTGCGGCGGAGATCGATGAGGGTCCCGCTCTGCTCCATTCTGGTCTCGGGCCGCTCCAGTTCTCTCGGGTCTCCTCAGGGATCTCGGTCTCCAGGCCCAATTCTCGCATGAACGCCGCTCCGCCCTCTGGGCTTCTCAGGCAGTGTGCCGTTCCCTTTCTCACCACCACTAGCCTGAACGGGAATGCCCAGCGGTATCGAATCCCTTTGTTCCTCACGGCTGTGGTGATGTGCTGCAGGCCTCTGCATTTTGCTAGGGTGGCGGGAGAAATGTCCTGGAAGTCTTGGAGGGTAATGTTTTCAAATGTTAGGTTGTTTGCTCCCCTCACTGCTGCGAAAAATGCCTCTTTCACTTTAAAATAGTGAAATCTAGCAATCACATCCCTTGGGGGATCCTCGGGACGGGGTTTTGGCCTGAGGGCCCTATGGCATCTGTCCAATAGGATGGAGTCCACGTGGTCGGGGATAGTGGCTGTCAGCCATTTTAGAATAATGTTTCAGGATCCTGGATAGCCTCCGGTAAGCCCCTGAACCTCAGATTATTCCTTCTCTCCCTATTCTCAGAATCTTCTTGGCGAGCTTCAATATCAGCCATCCTGGAGTGAAGGATTTTTGAGTCTTTGGTGAGAGACTGTTGGTGGTTATTACCCAAGCGAGGAAATGTCTTTTCTAACTTCGAAGATCTCCTCCCGTATCAGGGCCTTAAGACTGCTATATAGGTCGAATGTAAATACTGTTACATTATTTGGTTATAAGATGATGTAATTTTTGTTTAATATTGAACTTGTGGTTCACTACCACGGCCGGGATGCTTTGATCTGCCCTTGTAACTTGCCATGTTTCCCCGAGAGGTTGGTGCACTTAAGTGTACGCCCCTCTACTTACCCTTTGGAATCCCACTTCCACTTTTTTACGCAAGGGTACCTGAGCTACAGGACATATCTGTCGCTAAAAGCTCCATTTTATTTCCCCCACCCCACACTTTTAGAAAGATAGGACCCCCTCCTTCTTTGATAAACAATACACACCGTTTTTTCACTTGGCTGCACAGTAAAAAAAGAGGGGTCACAATTCTATTTAATAACAGGATCCCATTTAAAAATGTTCAATCTAAATCAGATGGTGACGGCCAGTACTTAATCCTATCGGGGACTCTCTACGGTCACAATCTGATGTTTGCCAATGTCTACACCAATAACGAAGCCAGTGCCAAATTCCTCTCTAAATTCTTTAATATCTTAAGGAGAGCAGCCAGGGCTAGGATTATACTGGGAGGTGACCTAGCCATGGACCCAATTACTGACAAGACTGGGCCCCTAACCCTTAGTAGAAAGGCGGACCGAAGGGCCCTGACCAAAGGTCTGGAGGAGCTCCATCTGATGGGTGTGGAGAGAGCTCAATCCAACAGGCAAAGAGTTCTCTTCCTACTCCCCTCCTCGCGGGTCACACTCCCTTATAGATTATATTTTTATTTCCTCCAAAATATTACCCCACTTTGCCTACTCAAGAATCCATGCTGCGGCCTTGTCGGATCATGCCCCGGTGGAAATCAGATGCTCTCACCTTAACATGATCCCACAATCAGCCCAATGAAAAATCAATGAGTCCTTGCTCAAAATCCCTGACATCAAAAAAATACTTGAAGAAGAACTACAGTAGTGTTCTTTTTGAAAACCAACACGGACAGTGTATCATCCCCCTTTGTCCTCTGGGAGGCCCATAAGGCTACCCTAAGAGGAAAGTTAATCAGCATTTCTGTAGGCAGAAAAAGGCTAGTATAAAGAGGGCTCGATTAAAATTGGAAGAGCTGTCCAGATTACATCAAAGAGGGGGTCAGCCGGCGGACCTAATTAAAGTGAACGAGGCCAAAGATGAGCTGAATCTCTTTCTCACTGCTAGTGCGTAAAAATCCCTCACCTTTACGAAGGCTACATTTTTTGAGAAATCAAATAAACCTGACACAATGTTGGCTGCTAGACTTGGACCCACCCGCTCCAACAGGTCGCAACATCCACGAGATCAGACAGAAAACAGGCAATCTCTCCACTAATCCGACCCTGATATTTAGGGAATTTCAGGCCTTCTACTCCAAATTGTACGACGGTAACAAGACTAAACAAGGTAAACATTTGACATCCCAGCTGACGAACTTCCTGGAATCAGCTAATCTCCCCACAATTGCCCCAGACAAAAAAAACTAATTAGCCCAAAACTTCACACTTATAGAAGTTCTCCTGGTTATCAAAGATCTTAAGTCAGCTAAGGCTGCGGGACCCGATGGCTTTTCGAACATATATTATAAAAAATTCTCCCATATCCTCTCCCCTGTCCTACTAATTATGTTTAACTCTATACTAACAGACTCCCACTTCCCCAGCAATATGCTCCAAGCATCTATAGCACTAAACCATAAGGAAGGAAAAGACCCCACAGACTGTAACAGTTACAGACCATTTTCTTTAATAAATTCAGATTTAAAAATATTCTCCAAACTACTGGCCAATAGATTAAATAAAGTCCTCCCTTCACTGGTCCACTGATCAGTGCCGAAAAGTGGCTTATCGCCGCGCATCTGCCGAAATTTTTTTTTTTTGGCCAAAAAAACCCGTCGATTTTTGCTCTTATCCCCAGCTTCTCGGCGCTTACTGAATCGCAGTAGGCTTTTTTGGTGAGAAGCTGGCGATAAGTGGCTTATCGCTGCTTACTGCATGAGGCCCAATAAATTTTTAGAGTGAGTCTAAAATAGTTAAATAATACTTTGAAGACATCTTATTCCAGTATAAAGAGATATTAAAATCAGGTTTTTATTCATAGATCTATTTACTATATGGTAATTATTTTCTCAGCCATGCATGCATACTGTATATGGGATATCCAAATTGATATTAGATCCGATAAACCCCCACGGAATGGTTCCCCTGTACTTTTATATGTTGCAAATGATGGAAAGAAGAAAGCATAAACAGATAACAATTCTCTCATTAATTCAAAGTGCTCATATTTAGAAGGAGTGCATATTTTTGATACAAAACATAAATCCATATCTTCTTTTTAAACAATTAACAAAACATGATATGTTCCCTCATCCCTAATTACATCCGGATTAATGCCACTATATATATATCTAGTCATGAAACGGGAGGGGGCCCACTCCTGAAGAAGCTTCTTGGAAAGCGAAACGCGTAGAGTGTTAGCCCCCAAGTGTTAGCTCTATCAGACGTGTTATTCAGCCTGTAATCCGTAACCAGATGTGACGCAGACAAACCGGAAGTGACGTGTCGGGACACAGAGACATCTGCAGCACAGACCCACTGCCTGTAAACACTCCAGGATCAGCTATGAGGGCACGGAGGAGATGCCGACAGCTAGAGAAAGTGTATAGCACAGCGGGGACCTGGTTCTGGCACTACCAAAGAAGTTAGACAAAGCGGTGGCGGTGAGACAATCACGCAGTCAACTGTTTTACACACAATAGTGTTTACATGCATTTTATTATTGCACACCATGTGAGAGCGCTTTTTTTTACTCTCTTAATTTATCAAGTTAAAATATTTTATTTATTTATATTTATTTATATTTATTTATTTATATTTGATCTGCACAATGGTCCCTTTTTCTGTCACACACTTCCAACTTCCTGATTCCCAAAGAACAAGACTGCCTGAGGTTGTGAGTAGACTACCTGACACATTGTGAGTAGGCATATCATAAGAGCCAAGACCAAATGTAAAGTCACTTTGCACTTACAACTACACTTACCGTAGTTGTGTTTCTTTTTATATTCTCCCATGCTCCCCCTGGATTTTTGAAGATATCTTGAATCCGAGGGGACCAAGGAAGACAGTCCCTACAAGAGGGTTTGAGCAAGGAATTTCAATCTTATTTGCTTTATTTTTTCACAGTGCACATATACTGTATAGTGATAAGTGTAGCCATGCCACCTGATGGCTACTATTCTGCCCATGGGCTGGCAGTGAACTCTGGTACAATCAGGTTGCCAGTAGTTGCTATGGAGTTTTTCTCCTCCTTGGAGCTGCACTTGAGTGACAGCGGGTGGCAGTGACATCAGGACTGGGCATGACCAATCATGAGCCAGAATAGAAAAACAAGGGGAGCGCAGATCAACAGTGGAACAACAACAATATACAGGTAAGTGAGAAGCACTATACTAGTGGCTGTGAGTCAGAGAGGATAGAATAAGGTAAGTGTATTACTACAAATACTCACACGGGCCTGTGTGAGCAAAAGCCTCTCGGGGCTTAACTCTGTAGAAGGTCTTTTCCTGGAGTCACACACTTTCCTCTTAGTTGCTGTTGGGCACACGGGTCCCCAGGATGTTCAGTTGCCCCCTGAGTGAAAGAAAGGAACCAAAAGTAGGTGTCAATATATACACTAATATAAACTAATAGGGGGATGATAGATAATCTCTGAGGAGACAATCGGAAAAATATATATATATAATCAAAAAATAAATAGATGATACCGTTCTGTGGCTAACGAAATGCTTTTATTTGTGCGAGCTTTCGAGATACACTGATATCTTCTTCCGGCGATGTTACAATGAATGAAGCAAAAGGTATACTTAAAAACAGTGTCTCTTGGAATGTTATCTGTGCTGTTCCTTCCCCCCGGTGTGGATGTGTTTTATGGCTAGAGGTGTCAAAAGGTTACTGAAAGCAAGTGAAGAAAGAGTGTGTATGTGTATCAGTGTGAATAAAAATGAATGGAGAGCCCACAGTATATACAGTGCTTTACACAAGGTGTGTGTGGAGTGGGAGTGGATATAAATGGTGTGGGTGGGTGTGGAAATGTGAGAGTTTGTAGCACAACTAAAAGTGTGTGTGGATACTAAGTGGTCCCTATTGGTGCATAGGGATGGAAAAACAAGGAGTATTAGTATGTGTGAGAGACAGCTGTGTGTGCATACATATAGCACAGTATGTACAGACATGGCCTTTAGCGCTCATGGGACGAGAGTTCACTAGTGTCAGTAATGACTCATAAAATTTCGATCTCTGTTTAGGGACCACTTAGTATCCACACACACTTTTAGTTGTGCTACAAACTCTCACATTTCCACACCCACCCACACCATTTATATCCACTCCCACTCCACACACACCTTGTGTAAAGCACTGTATATACTGTGGGCTCTCCATTCATTTTTATTCACACTGATACACATACACACTCTTTCTTCACTTGCTTTCAGTAACCTTTTGACACCTCTAGCCATAAAACACATCCACACCGGGGGGAAGGAACAGCACAGATAACATTCCAAGAGACACTGTTTTTAAGTATACCTTTTGCTTCATTCATTGTAACATCGCCGGAAGAAGAGATCAGTGTATCTCGAAAGCTCGCACAAATAAAAGAATTTCGTTAGCCACAGAACGGTATCATCTATTTATTTTTTGATTATTGAAGCTCGGCTAACACGGTACTGATACCTCTACATGTGTATATATATATATATATATATATATATATATATATATATATATATATATATATATATATATATATATATATATATATATATATATATATGATTAAATACTCACACGTGCCAGTGTGAGTTAAAACCCATAGGGGTTTAACTTTGAGGAGAATTAGTCCACTCTTCGTTGTTCCAACAGCAAATGCTGTATACAGGTCCTCAATATCTCCAAGGATCCCCCTGGAATAGATGGTGTGTCCAAATAAGGTGAATAGTAGTTTAATAATAGTAATAAAAACTTTAAAACACATACAGTGAATCGGTGGGTGTAGACAGTCTGTGAAGGTGCTCTCCTTGCTGGCAGATCCTTCTCTCCGGCATCTGCAGCACGCCGGAGCGCTGGAACGCACAATGGTGTCTGGAACGCACCCCTCACTTCCTGACTACGGAAGCCTCCAATGGACAAAAAACATCAACAGCTACAGGATCGAGCAACGCGTTTCGCTTGCGTCATCAAGCTTCCTCAGGTGGGGTTGGATAAGGAGATATTCAGCCGAATTGCAGCTCCTTAAGTTGGAGCTTGTCGTGATTGTAACAACTTAACCGGAGAGGAGCTGCCAGCAAGGAGAGCACCTTTACAGACTGTATACACCCACCGATTCACTGTATGTGTTTTAAAGTTTTTATTACTATTATTAAACTACTATTCACCTTATTTGGACACACCATCTATTCCAGGGGGATCCTTGGAGATATTGAGGACCTGTATACAGCATTTGCTGTTGGAACAACGAAGAGCGGACTAATTCTCCTCAAAGTTAAACCCCTATGGGTTTTAACTCACGCTTGCCCGTGTGAGTATTTGTTCATATATATTTATATATATTTCGATTGTCTCCTCAGAGATTATCTATCATCCCCCTATTAGTTTATATTAGTGTATATATTGACACCTACTTTTGGTTCCTTTCTTTCACTCTGGGGGCAACTGAACATCCTGGGGACCCGTGTGCCCACCAGCAACTAAGAGGAAAGTGTGTGACTCCAGGAAAAGACCTTCTACAGAGTTAATCCCCGAGAGGCTTTTGCTCACACAGGCCCGTGTGAGTATTTGTAGTAATACACTTACCTTATTCTATCCTCTCTGACTCACAGCCACTAGTATAGTGCTTCTCACTTACCTGTATATTGTTGTTGTTCCACTGTTGATCTGCGTTTCTCTTGTTTTTCTATTTTTGTTTCCTATTGTGGGAGAAAAGGATATCTCCCAGGAAGGGTTTGAGCAGCAGACGGGGGATCCCCAGGTGTGTATTTCCAAGAAGAAGGAGACACCGGGGTTCCCTTAACTGGTAATATAATTTTCCATTTCTAAAAGTGATTAGTTTATTATATAGAGAGCGCCCAGTTACCCTGTGTGTACAAACAATCATGCGCCAGACCTGGTGCCCCCCTCCTGACTGTACTTAAGGGCAGTACCGCCCCAAATTTAGGGTGTTCCTTCCCCCACTAAGGAAGGCAAGTTACACAACTGGGAGCCTGAGATTGGGGCCTTCCGTTGTACTCTTCCCTCCAGGGGAGAGTGAGTGTGGACCATACCTCTGCCTCTGCTAGGGAGGTGGGGAAGAGCTAGGGCGGCTGTGGATGCCCTTGGCCTGTAGTGGCGGTCCAGGGACCATACTTCAGTGAGAGCTGAGAGTACTGCATCGTGCAGAAGCCTGCCATGTAACTGTGCTGTACAGAAGACAATAAACTGTTCCTGTTGTTATATACCACCTGCCTGGTGCGTGACCTTACTGGGGGGAGAGGTAATAGTTCTACCGTGGAAGATCACCTTCAGTTCCTGGAGCCTACGGCAGATGGAGGCGCTGCACTGCTAAATAGATTTGTGGGGTATGAATCCCAGACGCCTAGTCCTGTGTCCAAACTACCACTGGCAGATGACTCAGCCCTCCTGTTACTAGCAGGTATATGCACCATACACTGTAGTAATGGACAAATCTCCCACCGGGTGGGGGAAACATGGTTACACACACACAAAGACTGTCCCTTCTATCACATGGTGACACAGACACAAGGGAGCCCGGCCCATTTAGAAAGTGGATCCCACTACAGGGTACACAGTGAAACAAACATTAGGGATGTATGTTGTCCTTCTACTGAAGAAAGACAGGATGAAATAGACTTAAGGTCTACTAAGTCTCTCTTACAGAAGGGACATATGGCCCCGCAGGCTAACACATCAGACACTTCCAGCTCCACATGAGAATCTCATTACCTGGCCTCCACATCCTCCACACTCTCAGGCAGGGGGTAGTTGTGGGTCTCGGGGAGGAGCAGAGTGACGCATCCAGCCAGTATAGCTGTGGCTCCAAAACAGACAGGCGGCAGGAAGGGAGAGAACTCTCTAAGTATCAACACTAAGGGAGCCACCATAGCACCGATCCGAGCGTTCATATACAAGAAGCCCAGCCCCGTCTGTCTATAGGAGGAACAAAGAGAGTAACATGCCATATAACTTATCCTAACGGTACCAGCCTCTATGCTCCCGTGTTTATGTACACACCTGATCACAGTGGGGAAGAGTTCCTCTGTGTAGAGGTAGACACAGGTGAATGCTGCAGCCAGACATCCTTTGCCAACAGTAGCAAGTGCTATTCGCCAGGTATTCATGTCTGGAGAAAAGGGAGAGCTGTTCACTGTTAATTTAACTAGCACATCATCTTTCTGATTGATATATTAGTAGGATTAAAAGATAGTTTGTGAGGCTGTAAAACTGGGGGAAGCTTAGAGCTCAGTGGGATGCAGTGAGGCAGCAGATTTCGGGGGATGCAGTGAGGCTGGGGAGCTCGGGGGGATGCAGTGAGGCTGCAGAGCTCGGGGGGATGCAGTGAGGCCATGGAGCTCGGGGAGGGGGGTGCAGTGAAGATGCGGAGCTCGGGGGGTTCAGTGAGGATGCGCAGCACAGGGGGATACAGTGAGGCTGGAGAGCTCGGTGGGATGCAGTGAGGCTCCGGAGCTTCGGGGGATGCACTGAGACTGCGGAGTTCGGGGGGATGCAGTGAGGCTGCAGAGCTCGGGGGATGGGAGGGGGGAATGCAGTGAGGCTCCAGAGCTCGTTGTCAATAAGTAAGGAGCCTGCAACTCACCTTTAGATATAAACATATTTGTCAGAATTAGCAACCCAGCTAAGATCAGGGACACAGACTGGGTTACCCGACGCCCAATGTAGCTCATACTCAGTCCCGTTATTAACCTTGCTGGGATGTCCATTGCACCAAACAGAACCTGTACCAGAAAAACACTGACTCCAAAGTTGTCCAGATCCAAAGCCACACCGAAAAACGCAAAGCCAAGGGCAAACCTGCGGGAGAGGAAGGTTTGCAAAACTTGGGAATATAAAGCTGTAATAAACAAAGTGATCACACAGAACTCTACATTCTTCCTACTTACCACTTAGATTGTAAGCTCTTCGGGGCAGGGCCTTTTTTTTTTTTTTAACTAATGTTACTTTTATGTCTCAAGAGCTGATTCCCATTATGTGTTATATTATTATGTCACGTGTATTACTGCTGTGAAGATCTATGTACATAAATGGTGCAATATAAATAAAGATATACATATAGTGTGTCACCGTCACTCCATGATACCCATAGGGATATGCAGGTGTAATACACACAGTGACCACAGGGTGTCCCCGGCACTTCATGATACCCATAGGGATATACAGGTGTAATACACACAGTGACCACATGGTGTCCCCGGCACTTCATGATACTCATAGGGATATCCAGGTGTAATACACACAGTGACCACAGGGTGTCCCCGACACGTCATGATACCCATAGGGATATACAGGTGTAATACAGAGTGCAGATGAAAACAGATTTTCACCTGGCGCTCCTGTGGCAGTGTGGCCCAGATACAACAAGCGAATTACCGTGAATAGTTAATAAAATACAACAAATAAAATGCAATGAAATATGTAATAAAAGGTAAAATAACCAGTTTTATGCAGCTCGGCCTTCACTGGACCTTCCCTCGTGGTCCTCAATAGTAGTATGGGGCGGGATATCAAGGAGTGCAGTAAAGCAGGAGATACATACAATAAAAATACAAAGACATAAAAACACACAATGCTGTAATGCTGATAATGACTTCCAGCTGGTATAATGCACTTCAAATAAATGTGCACTCACATGAAGTAAGGATAAGTGTCTGGCTCAATGCCTCAGGGGAAGACTCCTGTAATGGCTCTCTCTAGGAGCCAGGCAGCTGAGGGTTAAAACCCCTTCTTGCCCCACGTTGGTTAGCAGACCATGTGAGACAAAAATAAATAGTGTAGGATGTCACTAATGTACTTGTACGATACACTTCAAGGGTAAAATCCGCCGCTGGAGTTGAGGGTCCCGCGGGTGTGCAGGCTTCTGCACCGGAGCTGGTGCACGGTTAGCTCCCTGCGTTGTTTCTCTCACCGGCACTTCCGCGTTCCTCAACTCACGGGGTCCACGTCGACACATGATGACGTAGACCGTCGGGATTCCCTTGTTAGATCGCTCGCAATCAGGACTCTACGCGTTTCGCAGAGTTTGCTTCGTCAGGGGTCCTTGAGGAACGCCGAAGTGCCGGCGAGAGAAACAACGCAGGGAGATGAATGCACTCCTGCACTATTGTGTCTATTTATTTTTGTCTCACACGGTCTGCTAACCAACGTGGGGCAAGAAGGGGATTTAACCCTCAGCTGCCTGGCTCCTAGAGAAAGCCATTACAGGAGTCTTCCCCTGGGGCATTGAGCCAGACACTTATCCTTACTTCATGTGAGTGCACATTTATTTGAAGTGCATTATACCAGCTGGAAGTCATTAATCAGCATTACACCATTGTGTGTTTTTCTGTCTTTGTGTTTTTACTGGATATATCTCCCGCTTTACTGCACTCCTTGATATTTCGCCTGTAATACAGAGTGACAAAAAGGTGTCACCGTCAATCCATGATACCCATAAGAATATCCAGGTGTAATACAGACAATGACCACAGGGTGTCACCTTCACTGTCTGATACCCATAGGGATATACAGGTGTAATACACGGTGATCACAAGGTGTCGCTGCATGGTACACATAGGGATATACAGGTGTATTACACACAGTGACCACTGGGTGTCACTGCATGATACCTTTAGGGATATACAGGTGTATTACACACAGTGACCACTGGGTGTCACTGCATGATACCTAAAGAAAATATACAGTTGTAGTGTGATGTGTGTTCTTTCGACCTCGGTGAGGAAGAAAGAGCTTCTCTTACCACACCAGCATGAAGCATAGAGTCCGCCTGCGCATCTCTGGCGTGCGGAACAGATCCAGTGGCGTGTACGTGGATTTCACATTTGCTTTCTCATACTTCATGTGAGAGTTCACCACCTACCCAGGGAGATACCCCACAGGGGCAATTATCATGTGATAGCCAAACACCTACCCAGAGAGATACCCACAGGGACAACTATTTAGGATGGGGGGAGAAAATGGACAGAAAGTGAGAGATGGAAAACAACGACTTTTAATTCCTCTTCTCTTGAGAAGCGACAGCATAGGATGAATAAAAGGCAGGAAGATGCAGGAACACGCGTGCTGACAGCGCACGCTCATAAGTAACACGTAACATGGGTTCCTCACTGTGGCAAAAATGGGGGTAATCAGCGCATTAATAAAGGCAGTGTGCTCGGCTGGTTACCCCTATTTCGTATTGGGGATGTAGGGGTTAATTTTTCATGCACTGTACATGTCTTATTTTTCCCTCTGTCCCTTGATGTCCCCATTTTGCAGGATTGCATGTGCTTGCAGTATAGTACATCCCAAGCACACACATATGAAAAATAAAATTGTGAGATAAGGGGAACATGTATTTTCAATAAAGTGTATTTTTGGCTGCAAGTTTTAAAAGGGACAAGCAGGATGAAGTTTTTTTTTCTCCTGTCATTAAAATGCACACAAGAAGCAAATGTTTTGACACCTATGAACTGGGCCACTTTCTTATGCAAGCTTCAAAGATCCCATGCTGGGCCAATGCCTGGGAGTCTAGGGAAGTGTTGCATAAGAAAGCCCCAGAGTCAGAATGCGAGAATTACCCAGGATGGATGCTAAATAGGAAATCCTGTTGACCAACTGGGCTAGCCCACACCCTGAGTTTCCCTCCCAGCCTGAGAGAAGCCAGGTAAAGAGGGGAGTGCACCTATGCTAAGTAGCCAAGGTGGCATTGTCGCACAGGCTCTGTGTGAACAGGAAATCCCTAGAGTGCCCACTTTCTAAACTGTGGGCAAGTAGGGGGATTGGGTGGGTATGTTGGAGATAGGCTCTCAAACCCTATACACATGCCACCCAGGCTATCCCCATTGTCTTTCGTTTTCCATTCTACAATGTGAGCGGATTTCCATCACGCTTCTAACAGCAGATAAGAGCAGCAACAACCCTGGGACGCAAAGGGTCTTATCACCATCGGAACCAAGAACTTAACTCTGCGCCAGGACTCTGTTATTGCTGGAGGTATCTATCAGACCCCAACGGACCAGAAAGAAATTTGCACTACTCACAGAAGGATTGGGCTGGCAATTTGCGCCTTTGCAAAAAGTCTGCAATTTAAAGGACAATCTTCTGGTGATTTGCACCTTTCTGCACATTCCATCCCATTGCCCTATTCAGTAAGTGTTTTTATTAAGTGTATTCTAAGGTTGTCGTGTGTCTGTCTAGTAAGGAAATAAATGACAATTTATTTTGCTCAACTTGTACACTCAATCTAAACTCAAAATATAAATATGTTGATAATAGTTGTGTCCATTGTGACACTCACCTCCTCAGTCAGGTTCTCCGCCACCTCTCTCATCCCATTGAGTGCAGCCACCCTCTTCAGGTTTCTCAGAGCCTCACGGGAGCGGCCTCTCATTATCATCCAGCGCGCCGACTCTGGGATAAACCTTCCAGAGAGAACGCAGGGGAGGCATGGATACATAACTCAACCTCTCACCTCCTAATACAGACATCAGGGACACGTACCTCTCACCTCCTAATACAGACATCAGGGACCCGTACCTCTCACCTCCTCCTAATACACAGAGAGCAGGGACACATACCTCTCATCCCCTCCTAATACAAACATCAGGGACCCGTATCTCTCACCTCCTTCTATTATACAGACATCAGGGACACATATCTCTCACCCCTCCTAATACAGAGACATCAAGGAAACGTACCTCTCACCTCCTCCTAATACAGAGACATCAGGGACATGTACCTCTCACCCCCTCCTAATACAGACATCAGGGACACTTACCTCTCACCTCCTCCTAATACACAGAGAGCAGGGACACATACCTCTCATCCCCTCCTAATACAAACATCAGGGATCCGTATCTCTCACCTCCTCCTAATATACAGACATCAGGGACACATACCTCTCACCCCCTCCTAATACAGACATCAGGGACACATACCTCTCACCTCCTCCTAATACAGACATCAGGGACACGTACCTCTCACCCCCTCCTAATACAGATACATCAAGGAAACGTACCTCTCACCTCCTCCTAATACAGAGATATCAGGGACATGTACCTCTCACCCCCTCCTAATACAGACATCGGGACACATACCTCTCACCTCCTCTTAATACAGACATCAGGGACACATACCTCTCACCTCCTCTTAATACAGACATCAGGGACACATACCTCTCACCTCCTCTTAATACACACATCAGGGACACATACGTATCACTCACTCCCTCCTAATACACAGGCATCAGGGACACATGCCTCTCACCTCCTCCTAATACACAGACATCATGGATACTTACCTCTCGCCTCCTAAGTCAGACATCAGGGACACATATCTCTCACCCCTCCTAATACAGAGACATCAAGGAAACGTACCTCTCACCTCCTCCTAATACTGAGACATCAGGGACATGTACCTCTCACCCCCTCCTAATACAGACATCAGGGACACTTACCTCTCACCTCCTCCTAATACAGACATCAGGGACACGTACCTCTCACCTCCTCCTAATACACAGAGAGCAGGGACACATACCTCTCATCCCCTCCTAATACAAACATCAGGGATCCGTATCTCTCACCTCCTCCTAATATACAGACATCAGGGACACATACCTCTCACCCCCTCCTAATACAGACATCAGGGACACATACCTCTCACCTCCTCCTAATACAGACATCAGGGACACGTACCTCTCACCCCCTCCTAATACAGATACATCAAGGAAACGTACCTCTCACCTCCTCCTAATACAGAGACATCAGGGACATGTACCTCTCACCCCCTCCTAATACAGACATCGGGACACATACCTCTCACCTCCTCTTAATACAGACATCAGGGACACATACCTCTCACCTCCTCTTAATACAGACATCAGGGACACATACCTCTCACCTCCTCTTAATACAGACATCAGGGACACATACCTGTCACCCCCTCCTAATACACACATCAGGGACACATACATATCACTCACTCCCTCCTAATACACAGGCATCAGGGACACATGCCTCTCACCTCCTCCTAATACACAGACATCATGGATACTTACCTCTCGCCTCCTAAGTCAGACATCAGGGACACATACCTCTCACCTCCTCCTAATACAAAGACATCAGGGACACGTACCTCTCACCTCCTAATACAGAGACATCAAGGAAACGTACCTCTCACCTCCTCCTAATAAAGAGACATCAGGGACACGTACCTCTTACCTCCTCCTAATACAGACATCAGGGACACATACCTCTCACCTAATACAGAGACATAAGGGACACATACCTCTTACCTCCTCCTAATACAGACATCAGGGACACATACCTCTCACCTCCTAATACAAAGACATCAGGGACACGTACCTCTTACCTGCTCCTAATACAGACATCAGGGACACATACCTCTCACCTCCTAATACAGAGACATCAGGGACACATACCTCTCACCCCTTCCTGATATACAGACATCAGGGACACGTACCTCTCACCCCCTCCTAATACACAGACATCAGAGACATATACCTAATACAGAGACACCAGGGACACATACCACTCACCTCCTCCTAATACAGAGACATAAGGAACACATACCTAATACAGAGACACCAGGGGCACATACCACTCACCTCCTCCTAATACAGAGACATAAGGAACACATACCTAATACAGAGACACCAGGGACACATACCACTCACCTCCTAATACAGAGACTTGTACCTCTCACCCCCTCCTAACACAGAGACATCAGGGACACGTACCTCTCACCCCCTCCTGATATACAGACATCAGGGACACATACCTCTCACCCCCTCCTGATATACAGACATCAGGGACACATACCTCTCACCACCTCCTAATATACAGACATCAGAGACACGTATCTCTCACCACCTCCTAATATACAGACATCTGGGACACATACCTCTCACCACCTCCTAATATACAGACATCAGGGACACGTATCTCTCACCCCTTCCTAATACAGAGACATCAGGTACACGTACCTTTCACCCCTTCCTAATACAGAGACATCAGGGACACGTGTCTTTCACCCCCTTCTAATACAGAGACATCAGGGACACGTGCCTTTCACCCCCTCCTAATACATAGATATCAGGGACACGTACCTTTCACCTCCTATTACACAGACATTAAGGACACATACTTCTCACCTCCTCCTATTACACAGACATTAAGGACACATACTTCTCACCTCCTCCTATTACACAGACTTTAATTAATTTATTTATTAAAATGTTTTACCAGGAAGTAATACATTGAGAGTTACCTCTCGTTTCCAAGTATGTCCTGGGTATAGAGTTAAGATGAGAGATACATGGTTACAAGTACATAGTTACATAAGTGAACAGGGTATACATTATATACAAGACATTGCATGCAGTTAGAGATAATATATATTATAGGCGCATGTAAGTTACAAACCAGATTAAAATGTGGGACAGCTTTAGTTTTGAAAGAACTTAGACTGGTGGTGGATGTAAGAGTCTCTGGTAGGTTGTTCCAGTTTTGGGGTGCACGGTAAGAGAAGGAGGAGCGCCCGGATACTTTGCTGAGCCTTGGGACCATGAACAGTCTTTTGGAGTCAGATCTCAGGTGATAGGTGCTGCATGTGGTATGGGTGAGGAGCTTGTTCAGATAGACGGGTAGCTTGCCCAGAAAGTATTTGAAGGCAAGACAGGAAAGATTAACTTTGCGCCTAGACTCAAGTGATGACCAATCTAGTTCTTTGAGCATTTCGCAGTGATGTGTGTTGTAGTTACATTGACTAACAAAGCGGAATATTGAGTTATAGAGGGTGTCTAGTTTGTCAAGGTGCGTTTGGGTTGACGTGTTATATTGTCCCCATAGTCTATAATTGGTATCAGGGTGTCAATGTGCAACCCAAATGTTAAATGGGAGTCAAACCATATGCCCAAATATTTGAAACGAGTAACGGGCTAGGATGGTATTAGAGTGGGTTCGGATCTGGAGCTCATTCATTGGAAGCTTTAGAAATGTATTCTTGGTCCCAAATACCATTGTTACAGCCTTGTCAGTGTTTAAAAACAGTTTGTTTTGGGAAATCTAATTTTCAAGTCTAAAAAAGTCAGATTGAAGTATGTGTCCAAGGTCGGGGAGGTTAGGTCTGTGTGCATATAATATCGTGTCATCTGCATACATGTGTATTGAAGATTCCTTACAAGTTGGAGGAAGATCTTTGATGAACACTGAGAAGAGTAGAGGCCCCAGAACAGAGCCTTGCGGGACACCACAGGTGATATCCAGGGGGTTGGAGTTAGAGCCTGAGATGGACACATGTTGGGATCTTCCTGATAGGTAGGACTGAAACCAGTTTAAAGCATGCTTCCCTATTCCAGAGTTCTGGGGTTTGTTAAGCAGGATAACATGATCAACTGTATCAAAAGCCTTTGCAAAATCTAGGCATACTGCACCAGTGAGTTGTCCCAGTTCCATTCAACACTGGATTTCATTGCAAACTTTTAGCAGGGTACTGTAGTTACGATGGAGTGTTTGAGGTGAAAGCCAGATTGGAATTGGCTAGGGAAATTTGTCTTGGTATAGTAATCTCCTGTGGCGCTGAGGAATGGTTTAAATGTGATTGTAGACAAAGTTCTTTTCTTGATGGATTCCTCAAGAGAAAAAGAGAAAACAAGCATACACACTGCAATAGTGTATTACCCAGGGACAACTAGGATGTATAAAGAGAGCAATTTTAATACAATAATAAAATACAGTATAACATATAAAATAAAACAATTGATTACACTAAAAATGCAAAAATTTATACTAAAAAGAATTATACTAAAAAGAACTATTGGTGCCTTGGCATAGGAACCAGATGTCTTGAAACTTGCTCCGTTTGGTGTAAAATTGGAAACCTACTCACCAAAAGTGACTAGGACATAAGCGTTATTGAAATGGTCTTATCAGCATATGGGGCCGCTTGCTGCGAGGTGAAATTGCGTCAATCCATGGAAGAGGATCTCCTTTTCTGCTCGGGTGTCTACTTGCTGCACACTGCTTGCTGCTTTCTCCCAGAGTTCAGCCGATCAACTCCTCCTGTGACGTCACCGCTTGTTCTCCACAGCTACGGTGTCTCAGTAATGCCAAAAGACCTCCTACATGTTTCGAAACTCCTAATAGTGGGTTTCTTCCTCAGGAATACTATGCACTAAGCTCAATGCTTTTGTGTCCGGATAAAAAAAAAGCACGTCCGTTAAAAAGTGAGGCCAGAGACGCAATTCACTAAGGCCTTGAGCCCATTTTTTAACGTACGTGCTCAAAACAGCCACAGCGTACGTGTTGCTTTTTCCCCCCTGCTAGCGTTCTTAAACTTCACGTACGCTAGCTGATAGAAAAAAAAGCCGCATGTAACATTTGCATGGAGATTTGCTATCTCCATGCAAGGCTGTTACAGGCGATCGTACACTAAATAAATACATTTTAATAATAGTGTACTTGAGCAGGAGTCTCCATAGCTGAACCGCATTGGTTTCAGGTCCGGGGGCCCCCTACTTCAGGAGACACAGGCCCCGTTATGGGGTGCCAGTATCCCCTGCACTTTCAAGCTCCTGCGTCACGTGACCGGGATATTTACATTCCGCAGGGATACCGGCACCCCATAACGGGGCCTGTGTCTCCTGAAGTAGGGGGCCCCCGAGGCTGAAACCAATGCGGTTCTTCTCAGGGGACCCCCTGCTCCCGCACACTGTTAATAAAAATACATTAAAGCAGCTTCATTACCTTAGCGGTTAACCGCTAAGGCAATGAAGGGGTTAAGGCACAATAGCATGTTTATTGGGGACAATTGCCCCCAATAAACATACCAATAAGAACACACATCCCCCCCGCCCCTAACACATACAATACAGTAATGGGCAAAAAAACTATTATCCACATATGGATAATAGATTATTTGCCCATTATTAAACACATAAATCAGCATAAATAAATTGTGTTCTACTTACCCCCTGGCAATGATGGGCATCTTGTCACCCACCCTGCCCCCATTCATTTGTACAGTGGGTATATATAACACAAAAAAAGACTGAGACAATCCCCAAAATAGCACTCTAAATATACCACAGAATAACTAATCTAATATAAAGAAAAAAAACTTGGATTCTAAGTCAAAATAGAAAAAGGAAATGGTTTTAATAACGAGCAATAAGACACACTAACATTAAAAACATAAACACACTGAAGGCAGCATAACAAAAATAAAAAAAGCTGTGACTAGAAAAATAATGCATTTAATATCGCTGAAAGTAAAACCAAGAGCTTAAATGTATCAAATAATATACCTCTCAAAAATATGAGGTGATACAAATGACCTAAAGGATCACAACACCCCCTAAGGATCCTAGCTACAAATAATATAACTAAACCCAAAAGAAAAAATAATTAAATATATACAATGAATAAACTTATATACACAATAGTGAACATAAGAAAAAATAATATATCTTAAACCATGGGGGAGACACAGGGGAAAATAAGATGAAAAGTACTCAAACCCTGTGCAGCAATAATCAAAAATAATAAAAATATCAAAAAACATGAGTGCAAAACATTCCTGTGGATTCTGACAAAAAGGCAAAACACATGAAGACCAATCACCTGTACTTAATGCTAAGGATAGGGCACAAAAGGTTTATAAACTGTTTTCCACCCTTTATCCTTTGTCTTCTGATATCATCTGATATCATCTGAATTGTTATCTGATTGCGAGAGAATTGCTATGCTTCATACTTCTCATCCCCCATGCCCAAAGTAAGTGTACTTCTTGTCTGTTACTGTATTATTTTGTGTGTTCACCTATCCAAAGGAATAAATATACTTTATTATATCTAAGCCTCGTTCAGTTCAAACCCAGTGATTTGTGTAACCTTAATACCTGTGACAGGCTATCGTCACAAGCCCTCACTAAAAAACTGACGACCTCCATGCTGCCAAAGACAGGGGTCATTATACTCTGCTCATATTACTCGACCTCTCTGCAGCATTTGACACCGTGGACCACCCTCTTCTCCTTCACATTCTCCATACTCTTGGTATTCGGAACAAAGCTCTATCCTGGATCTCATCCTACCTCTCCCATCGTACTTTCAGTGCCTCTTCTGCTAACACCTCCTCCTCCTCTATTGATCTCTCTGTGGGGGTACCCCAGGGCTCTGTCTTGTGACCTCTTCTCTTTTCTCTGTATACACTCTCTCTAGGTGACCTAATAACATCTTTTAGGTTTAATTATCATCTCTATGCTGACGACACACAAATATACTTTTCAACACCTGTCCTTACACCTGCCGTACAAACCAAAGTTTCTGAATGTCTGTCTGCTATATCATCCTGGATGGCCCTCCGCCGCCTTAAACTCAACATGGCTAAAACAGAGCTCCTCATACTGTACTTCCTCCCAAACCTGGCCCTACTACCTCCTTCCACATTACTGTTGGAACTACGATCATTCACCCAATAGCCCAAGCACGCTGCCTAGGGGTCACACTCGACTCCTCTCTCACATTCGCCCCTCACATTCAAAACATTTCTAAAACCTGTTGCTTTTTCCTCCGCAATATAACAAAGATACGCCCTTTCCTCTGTTGCTCGACTGCTAAAACTCTGACTCAGGCCCTCATTCTCTCCCGTCTTGATTACTGTAACCTCCTGCTGTCCGGCCTTCCTGCCTCTCACCTGTCTCCCCTACAATCTATCCTAAACGCTGCTGCCAGAATCACTCTACTCTTTCCGAGATCTGTCTCAGCATCTCCCCTCATGAAATCCCTCTCCTGGCTTCCGATCAAATCCCGCATCTCACACTCCATTCTTCTCCTCACTTTTAAAGCTTTACCCTCTTCTGCAGGTCCTTACATCTCAGCCCTAATTTCTCGTTATGCACCATCCAGACTCTTGCATTCTTCTCAAGGATGTCTTCTTTCTACCCCCTTTGTATCTAAAGCCCTCTCCCGCCTTAAACCTTTTTCACTGACTGCCCCACACCTCTGGTATGCCCTTCCCCTCAGTACCCGACTAGCACCCTCTCTATCCACCTTTAAGACCCACCTTAAGACACACATGCTTAAGGAAGCATATGAGTAGCACTGTGGATATTCTGAACACATGATACATAAAGCTTGGCCCCCTGCAGACGCACTTACCAGAACTCCCTCCTACTGTCTCTGTACGTTCTCCCTACCTACCAATTAGACTGTAAGCTCCTCAGGGCAGGGACTCCTCTTCCTTAATGTTACTTTTATGTCTAAAGCGCTCATTCCCATGATCTGTTATTTATATTATCTGTTATTTATTTTATTACCACGTGTATTACTGCTGTGAAGCGCTATGTACATTAATGGCGCTATATAAATAAAGACATACAATACAATACAATTTGTATCACCTCATATTTTTGAGAGGTATATTATTTGATACATTTAAGCTCTTGTTTTTACTCTCAGCGATATTAAATGCATTATTTTTCTAGTCACAGCTTTTTTTTATTTTTGATATGCTGCCTTCAGTGTGTTTATGTTTTTAATGTTAGTGTGTCTTATTGCTCGTTATTACAATCATTTCCTTTTTCTATTTATTACTTAGAATCCAAGTCTTTTTTCTTTATATTAGATTAGTTATTCTGTGGTATATTTAGAGTGCTATTTTGGGGATTGTCTCAGTCTTTTTGAGTGTTATATTTATTTCTCTTTCCCCCACCACCACCAGTGTTTCCCTAGTTATTTGGTCACAGGCTATCCTGTTTAGAAATTTTTTTTTTCTCAGGATTCTCTGTATTCATTTTTGGGTCTGGCTTAACCACTTATTTATATAGTGTGAGCAACTGCCTTTTTGTGTGTGTGTCATATATATATATATAAAAACATATTACCATCCTTACGTCCGGCAAATAAGAGACAGCACTCACTTCAAGGGGAAAAAAATATGTATTCAGGCATATGTGAACAGACAACCGATCCCGACGTTTCGGCTCTGGAACCTTTCTCAAGGGGGGTGCCAGCTGCTTATTTTTGTTATATATATATACAAAAACACAAAAAAGAAAGCGCCCGATCCTAGTGCAATATGTCCAAAAAAAATAACATTTATTTCCCTAAAAAATCCAACAAAATGCTAACTCACAAACAACAGATTAAAAAAAGTGTTTTATGAGATATACTCATGCACCGGAAGAGGATACAGCTACTCAGCTCACATTACGTAATGTGAAGAAACGCATAGGGTGTATGTTGCGTTGCTGATGTGGGTACTTACCTTCTGCATCTTGGACTTACATAACGAAAGAGGCAACTATTTCCAGCTCAGATATGGTACACATTTGTGCCCGGAACTTGTTACACACCAGTCTTGTTTCCGGAGGACTATCTGAACTACAGTGTCGCTTCCGGAGTTCCTGCTGGACGGAGACCCAGTGGAGCACTGCAGATCCATGCGGTGAAGACACGGATGAGCTGAGTAGCTGTATCCTCGTCCAGTGCATGAGTATATCTCATAAAACGCTTTTTTTAATCTGTTGTTTGTGAGTTAGCATTTTGTTGGATTTTTTAGGGAAATAAATGTAAATTTTTTGGGACATATTGCACTAGGATCGGGCGCTTTCTTTTTTGTGTTTTTGTACAGATTGGCTTGGAATTCGTTGGTTCCCCGTGGAAGGCAGCATGCTCCTGTTTGCAGCAAGATATCACTACTGATCCATATAATATTGGACTTATTTCATCAGTTCATGCAATTGTATCCATTATTTTATTGTTTTATCTTGTTCTGTTTTTATTATGATCCCTTGTCTTATCCATTGGTGGTATATGCTACTCTATTCAGTTTCATATTGACCAGCAATATTTAGACATACATTTACTATATATTTTTTTATATCTATTTTTTATGTAATTATTTTTTCATATTTGATCTTGTTTGTTACATCATCCGATTGATATCTATTACATCCATCATTAATTGGTTCACATAATCATTATATTGTTATACCTTTTAGCTGGGGATCGGTTCACATTATAAGGCGCAGTCTTATTTGTTTTTTAATATATATATATATTTATATATATTTATATATATATATATATATATATATACAGTGTTCGACAATCCTATACATCTGCACGCCCGGGGTGAGGGGATTTAACCTCCGGGCAAGCAACTATTGGCCCAAGCAGCACACGTGTTTGTTTTTTTTAATTTCCCGCGCTCGCGCTGCTGTTTTTCCCCCGCTCGCTCAGGAGAAAAGTTCATGTTGTTGGGGGAGATTACCCCGCCTCCGACTCTCTGAGCAGTGCCTTCGCTCCTTCCCCGCCTCTCAGCAATACTTTCCCTCCTCAGCACTTTCACTCCTCCCCCTTCCGGCAGCCAGCCCCTTCCGCGCCTCTGTCTGCCACAGGCCCCTGCAGGGCCATCTGTTGCCCCCCCATCCCAATCTCTCCCAGCCTCCATGACCCTCCTTCACTCCAATCTCTCCCGGCCTCCATGACCCCCCCTCACCCCAATCTCTCCCGGCCTCATGACCCCCCCTCACCCCAATCTCTCCCGGCCTCCGTGACCCCCCCTCACCCCAATCTCCCCCCGACACCCCAAATCGCCCCACTCACCTCCAACTCTGTGTCCCCGGTCTCCATGACCCCGATCTCGCATGGCAGCTCCGCCAGTTCTGTGACCTGGATCAGCCCGTCGTGTAAGAAGATGGTCTCCTCCTTCACCGACAGCCACTGAGCTGAGGCTGTCGCCGACCCCATGTCCCGGCCTGTCTGACCCACTCACTGACACCCGGTGACCCGCCGCATCACTAGCCCCCCCACTTCTCCTTTCTCCCTTGTGTCCGGACCCCTCACTGACACCCGGTGACCCGCAGCGACAGCCGCTGAGGGCGACACCCGGCCTGTATCCCCGCCTCTTCTCCCTCTCTCCGTGGGAATTGGCGCTCTCCGGGGGGGGGGTGCACAACCGGTTTCCCGGTGCGGCAGGGCCCCCGCCGCTTCCTCGGGTGTCACAGAGACCGGAGACCACAGCGATCCCACGGTGTGTAGGGGGGGGGGAGAGAGAGAGAATGTGTGTATGTGTAGGGGGGGAGAGAGAGAGAGTGCGTGTGTGTGTATATGGAGAGGAGAGAGAGAGAGAGAGAGAGAGAGAGAGAGAGAGAGTGTGTGTATAGGGGGGAGAGAGAGAGTGTGTGTATAGGGGGGAGAGAGAGAGTGTGTGTAGGAGGGTGAGAGAGAGAGAGAGACCACAAGTAGTCAGTCACCCACCCACCCAGTCAATCACCTACGTAACCCACCCAATCACCTACCTACCCACCAACCCAGTCACCTACCTACCTAAAGTCACCAACCCAGTCACCGACCCAGTCACTTACCCACCCACCCAGTCAGTCACCTACCTAAGTCACCTACCTACCCACCCACCCAGTCACCTACCTAAGTCAGTCACCTACCTATAGTCACCTACCTACCTGCCCACCCAGTCACCTACCTAAGGTCACCTACCTACCTACCCAGTCAGTCACCTACCTACCCACCCAATCAGTCAGTCACCTACCCACCCACACAGTCAGCCACCTACCCACCCTGTGTGTGTGTGTGTGTCTCCCCCCTCCTCTCTCTCCCTCTCCCACCCTCTCTCTCCCTCTCCCTCCCCCACCCTCTCTCCCTCTCCCTCCCCCACCCTCTCTCCCTCTCCCTCCCCCACCCTCTCTCTCCCTCCCTCTCTCTCCCTCTCCCTCCCCCACCCTCTCTCTCTCTCCCTCTCCCTCCCCCACCCTCTCTCCCTCTCCCTCCCCCACCCCCTCTCTCCCTCCCCCACCCTCTCTCTCCCTCTCCCTCCCCCACCCTCTCTCTCCCTCTCCCTCCCCCACCCTCTCCCCCTCTCTCCCTCCCCCACCCTCTCCCTCCCTCTCCCTCCCCCACCCTCTCCCTCTCTCTCCCTCCCCCACCCTCTCCCTCCCTCTCCCTCCCCCACCCTCCCTCCCCCACCCTCTCCCTCCCTCTCCCTCCCCCACCCTCTCCCTCCCTCTCCCTCCCCCATCCTCCCTCCCCCACCCTCTCCCTCCCTCTCCCTCCCCCACCCTCCCCCACCCTCTCCCTCCCTCTCCCTCCCCCACCCTCTCCCTCCATCTCCCTCCCCCACCCTCTCCCTCCCCCACCCTCTCCCTCCCTCTCCCTCTCCCTCCCCCACCCTTTATCTCCCTCTCTACCCCACCCCCTCTCCCCCCTCTCTCCCCCTCTCGCCCCCCACACACTCTCCCCCCCTCGCCCCCCACACCCTTTCCCCCCCTCCCCCCTCACACCCCCTCCCCCCCACACCCTCTCAACCCCTCACCCTCTCCCCCCCTCTCCCCCCTCACCCTCTCACCCCTATCCCCCCTATCCCCCCCACACCCTCTCCCCCCCTCTCTCCCCCACACCCTCTCCCCCCCCCACACCCTCTCCCCCCTCTCCCCCCCACACCCTCTCCCCCCCACACCCTCTCTCCCCCACACCCTCTCCCCCCACACCCTCTCTCCCCCACACCCTCTCTCCCCCACACTCTCTCTTTCCCATACTCTCTCTCTCCCACACTCTCCCACACTCTCCCACACTCTCCCACACTCTCCCACACTCTCTCACACTCTCTCACACTCTCTCACACTCTCTCACACTCTGGATCTGGATCTCTTATTTACCCTATATATCTTAACTGCCCTATACTACACCGAAATAACCTATACTGCTTTCTTTTCTTGGAGTTGAGGAGGAGCGCAGGGGAGGGTCGTGATATGTAAAAAATAAAATATATATAGTGCAGATGGTAGATCACTCCTAAAATGACAATCAATAATAGGAATTGAACTCACAAAAGTCGTAGTAGGTTATTGCATGTCAGAGATCCATCTCTCTCTGACTGGAGCCTTTTATGTAGCTGGAATCAGGATACCCCTCAGTGGAGTGATTGATATGCAAATAAATGAAACCACAATAGTGCATACAATTTGAACTGTAAATAATGTATTCGTCACAAATGGTAAAGGAAACTCACATTTTCCATAAATGAGACGGGTGGTGGAGAGAACCGCCGATAGAAGGGTGGTAAAGTGTAGAGCTGCTACCCGGTGCTTCACTTGCGCCTCCCGGTGTATTTCCACATCAGTCTCTGCCGTCGCCTCACTTCCGCTTTCGCGTCACGGGTGAGGGCGGGAAGCCAGAATGGGTCTGGTGTCAGCGGTGAATTGCCAGTGCTTCAGTGTGCAGATTCTCTCGAATAACTCTACGCATTTCGCACACTGCTTCGTCAGGAGTATTCTTCCAGATGTGACTCAAGCTTCACACGGAAGACATCAGAATCCCCCCTAACGCAGAAGACAGGTAGGGAACACCTCCCCTCCAATGTATAACATTGCGGGAATGAGGATACCTGGACATTGAGGGACTGCGGATCAGGTAAGATCCCAGGCGGGATTGCTGCTTTAGATATTGTGAAGCGGGGACGTCCAGACACTGGTTATGGGGTTCAGGAAACTAGTCATTCACACCTGGCTTTTATTTCTAGATCCGACACACACACACACACACACACACACACACACACACACACACACACACACACACACACACACACACACACACACACGTAACAAGGACTAATTGTAGTATAATGTAATACAATAAATACATTTATGCCAAAAACGAATGTTGTTCTGACTAGGAATTTATTAAATGTATTTTATTTTTATTTGGGGGCGGGACTAGGGGCAGGACTAGGTGGCGAGTAGATTTTTTGGTTGGGCGAGTAGATTTTTGGGTGATTTGTCGAACACTGTATATATATATACACATACATACATATAACACCAATATACAAAGAAATGTTTAAGGGTTTAAAAAAACATGCTCAAATAAAAATACCTCTTCTCCATATCAGCCATAGTAAAATAAAATCCTATTTCCTAAAAAAATCAATCTCATCTTCCAATCAAAAGCATCAAATGCCAATCAAAACATTGAATTTACATTGTATACTTGATGCATAAAATCTGTGCACCATGTGCCAATCAATGTTAACAATAAAATAATCCAAACAAAATACCATTAAATCCAAACAAGTATACTATTTAAACCAAGCATGTCAACAGAAATAAATTAGCATTCATTAATCAAATCCCAAAACAATTAAAATACCATCTATAACAATTACACAATTAACTATTTCAATCGTTAAACAAAACAAGTTACCATCAGACAAAATATAAGTACCAAAAAGAATCCAATATACAAAAGCAAGCCTCACAATGACCTAAAGTACAGCATACAACACCAAAAATTACATCCATCTGATTCCAAATTACATTACACACACATTTATGCATAGCAGCATAGCCAAAAACATTTTAAAGACAGCAAAACCAGCATTTCCTATCAAATTATTTCTTACCCTGTATGTATATATCGATCGAGACATACATACATACATACATACATACATACAGTGGCAGGAAATTATCTGTAATAAAAAAAATATATCACATGTAAAAATAAAAAAAATAAACATTTCTTTTGTTGACTTACCATTACTGGCCGGCGACACATGACACACTGATTGGCTGAAGCAAAGCCTCTGTCACATGGTCTACCAGAGCCAATCAGATTTGGGATTTCATTCCCACGCTCTGATTGGCTACCGTACCATGTGTCGCCGGCCATCTTTGTTTTGATGACGTCATCTTAAAGGCAATTGAAGCTCAGCCATTCTGATTGGCTGGCATCATTGCCTTTAAATAACGTCATCAATTTTTTTTTGTTCGGCCAAATCACATGGTTTTCCCTGCCCAATCAGGACAGTGGGAACCATTTGACCAAAATGTGATGTCATAGGCCTATAAAAGCCTATGTCGTCTCATTTTGAAGCCAGACGCCGAGGAGGAAGGACCTCCTACAGAAGAAAAAAGGCCAGGGCGTGACCGAAGAAGAGAAGACGACCCCGGAAGAGAGCGGAAGAAGAAACAAGAAAGAAGAATACAGATGAAGATGGATTACAAATAGAAGACCCCTGCATTGTTATGGTTTATTATTTTATGGTTTATTATTTTACAGTTTATTATTTTATGGTTTCCTGTGCGTGGATTGGTTCGAGAGTAAGGTGTTCAACGGGAGTCGGTGAGTTGGTCAAGTAATGGTAAGTAAACAAAAGATATGTTTTTTTTTTTTTTTACATGTGATATATTTTTTAAATTACAGATCATTTCTTGCCACTGTATGTATGTATGTATGTATGTATGTATGTATGTATGTCTCGATCGATATATATATACAGGGTAAGAAATTATTTGATAGGAAATGCTTGTTTTGCTGTCTTTAAAATGTTTTTGGCTATGCTGCTATGCATAAATGTGTGTGTAATGTAATTTGGAATTAGATAGATGTAATTTTTGGTGTTGTATGCTGTACTTTAGGTCATTGTGAGGCTTGCTTCTGTATATTGGATTCTTTTTGGTACTTATATTTTGTCTGATGGTAACTTGTTTTGTTTAACGATTGAAATAGTTAATTGTGTAATTGATATGGATGGTATTTTAATTGTTTTGGGATTTGATTAATGAATGCTAATTTATTTCTGTTGACTTGCTTGGTTTAAATAGTATACTTGTTTGGATTTAATGGTATTTTGTTTGGATTATTTTATTGTTAACATTGATTGGCAGAGTGTACATGGTGCACAGATGTTATGCATCAAGTATACAATGTAAATTCAATGTTTTGATTGGCATTTGATGCTTTCGATTGGAAGATGAGATTGATTTTTTTAGGAAATAGGATGTTATTTTACCATGGCTGATATGGACAAGTGGTATTTTTATTTGAGCATGTTTTTGTTAACCCTTAAACATTTCTTTGTATATTGGTTCATCATGTGTATATATATGTACAGTGCTCGACAAATAATGATAACCAGTCGCCCGTTGCGAGTGGATTTAGGCAGCTGGCGACCCGTGCTGCAGCTCTATGAATTCCCCTGCTCGTGCCAATTTTTTTTTTTTTAAATAAATAAATAATCCTCCTCCCTGATTGGGTTAACGCGGGGAAGAGCCCCTTCCCCTGATCTCCTCCCCCTCCTGATCTCCTCCCCCTGATCTCCTCCCGTGAGTCAGGGGGGGCCCGGCCGGGTGCCTGTTAATGACATTTAAAAAAAAAGTTAAAAAAAATGGCGGCGATTCCTGTGGTCCCGGCGCGCGTGCACAGGGCAAGCAGAGTGTCCTGCCATTTGCGCTGCCTGTTCCCCCCAGCAACCCAGAATCCCCCGCATCCCTCCCCCCCTCCCTCCCCACGTGGGACGGAGGGGGAAGCCCAAAACAAGTGCCGCGCGCAATCCAGCCCCCCCCCCCCACACCCTCCCCCCTCCGCTCCCCACGTGGGACGGAGGGGGAAGCCCAAAACAAGCGCGCGATCCAGCCCCCCCGCACCCTCCGCTCCCCACGTGGGACGGAGGGGGAAGTGCCAACCCAGCTTCCCCCATGCGCGCCTCCTGCGCCAGTCCGCCTCTTGCCCATGATCTCCCCCTAATCACCTGCCCCCGATCCTCGCTTGCTGCCCAGGGGTGTCCGGGGAGCGTGCTGCGGCGTCGGCCGCTTCGGGGGGGGGGATGGGGGGGGACCTGCTGCTGCTGAGGCCCACGCTGCGCTGTGTGTCCCATGTCTTGGAGAGGCACCCCAGCCATGTGGAGGGCCCACTGCCGTGCGGAGACCCCACTGCTGCCACGTGCGACCCGGTGAGTGTGTGAGTGACAGACTGAGTGTCTGTGAGTGTGTGAGTGTGCCTGTGTGTCTGTGAGTGTGCCTGTGTGTCTGTGAGTGTGCCTGTGTGTCTGTGAGTGTGCCTATGTGTCTGTGAGTGTGCCTGTGTGTCTGTGAGTGTGCCTGTGTGTCTGTCAGTGTGCCTGTGTGTCTGTCAGTGTGCCTGTGTGTCTGTGAGTGTGCCTGTGTGTCTGTCAGTGTGCCTGTGTGTCTGTCAGTGTGCCTGTGTGTCTGTCAGTGTGCCTGTGTGTCTGTCTGTCTGTGTGTCTGTCTGTCAGTGTGCCTGTGTGTCTGTCTGTGAGTGTGCCTGTGTGTCTGTGAGTGTGCCTGTGTGTCTGTCAGTGTGCCTGTGTGTCTGTGAGTGTGCCTGTGTGTCTGTGAGTGTGCCTGTGTGTGTGTCTGTCAGTGTGCCTGTGTGTCTGTGAGTGTGCCTGTGTGTGTGTCTGTCAGTGTGCCTGTGTGTCTGTGAGTGTGCCTGTGTGTCTGTGAGTGTGCCTGTGTGTCTGTCAGTGTGCCTGTGTGTCTGTGAGTGTGCCTGTGTGTCTGTGAGTGTGCCTGTGTGTCTGTGAGTGTGCCTGTGTGTCTGTCAGTGTGCCTGTGTGTGTGA